>NW_026521284.1:0-16903 GCF_021234435.1 Artibeus jamaicensis
TTGAAATGAAGGGAAATGCACAGGAAAGCAATAGTGATGGAAAGGAAACAGGGACTCAAATCAAGGGAGCAAAACAGAAGGAAGAAAAAAATGACCAAACAGAAAAATATGAACAAACAAGAATTAAAAAAAATGAGGAGAGGCTAAGGAACCTCCAGGACATCTTTAAATGTTCCAACATCCGAATTATAGGGGTACCAGAAGGGGAAGAGGAACAGCCACCAGTGGAAACCTTATTAGAACAAATAATAAAGGAGAACTTCCCCATTCTGGCAAAAGAAATAGACTTCCAGGAAGTCCAGGAAGCTCAGAGAGTCCCGAAGAAGTTGGACCCAAGAAAGAACACACCAAGGCACATCATCATTACATTAGCCAAAATTAAAATGAAGGAGAGAATCCTAGAAGCTGCAAGAGATAAGGGAACAGACACCTATAAAGGAGTTCCCATCAGACTGTCAGCTGATTTTCTCAAAAGAGACCTTACAGGCAAGAAGGCGATGGAAAGAAATATTCCAATTCATGAAATGCAAGGAACTACATCCAAGATTGCTCTATCCAGCAAAGCTTTCATTTAGAATGGAAGGACAGACAGATTAAGTGCTTCTCAGGTAAGATCGAGTTCAAGGAGTTCATCATCACCAAGCCCTTATTATATGAAATGTTAAAGGGACTTACCTAAGAAAAAGAAGATAAAAAATATGAACAGTGAAAGGACAGCAAACTCACAGTTATTAAGAATTACACCTAAAACAAAAGCAAACTAAGAGGACAGCTAGATCAGGAGCAGAACCATAGAAATAAAGATCACATGGAGGGTTAGCAACAGGGTAGTGGGAGGAGGAGAAGGGGGGAGAAGGTACAGAAAATAAGTAGCATAGACCGTAGATAGAAATAGATAAGGGGCAGGCTAGGAATAGTAGGGGAAATATAGAATCTAAAGAACTTGAGACACATGTTCATAAACTAAAGGGAGGGGTGAATGGTGGTGGAAGGGTGTGCAGGGTAGAGGGGAATGAAGGGGGAAAATAGAACAACTGTAATGGCATAATCAATAAAATATATTTTAAAAATAAAATAAAACTTATGTTGTACAATATATTTGAGGTGTGCAACCCATTTCCCACTTAATATGATTCTGGGTAAATAGTAACATTAGAGACACCCTTAAGGTATTTAGATGTACTATGGGGCTGGGGTGAGGGGCAGGGGAGAAGTAGGTGGGAAGAGGTGGACTAGGTACCCAGTGATGAAAAAAGGGTATGTGGAGGTAGCTCTCTTACAAATTCACACTAGTGTTACAAAGGGATGTGCGAGGGAAACATGGCACTTATGACACAGATTGCTATGCTAAAAACACATGCATACCCCACTTGGAAGCGCACAGCAACATCTTTATGTAGGCAGACTGTTCTTATTTACACTAAGTGATGTGTGATTTTGTGTGAGCATGTGCACACACACACTTACTTTGAGTTTAAATGTAAGATGACACACTTAATTTTTATTATTTAAGCATGTTTTAAGACTATGTTATGCTGTGCCAAATGATCAGTGTTTGCAACTAAATTCAACATGCTGAGTGGCCATTCTTCACTGAACTTTCCTTTAGAAGAAAAATAATGAGTGGTTCCTGAATAAAAGCCAACATTGTGTCTTTTCCAATTTCTACTTATTCCCACCCCAGTATGGTTTCCCTCTTCCCTTTCAGTGTAAAAGGATTCCTCTCAATACTGATGTGACTGGCATTTTCCAAATCAAATCATTTCTTTCTCTTTCAGGACCTTTAAAAAAATTTAGGCAAACAAATTCAAGAGAGAGAAATTCAGTAACTTTTTAATATCTCACTTTTCATGATTTGACATTTTAAACATTTTTGGTATTGAGACAAATTTTAAAATATTAATTATTTATTGAGTGCTTACTATGTGCCAGGCTCTATTTTAGGCTATGAAGACCCTTGCCCTCTTGGACATCTAACAATTTTTTATTTTTAAAGTGTTTATTAATTTCTAAAAAGAAAGGATAGAGAAATATGGATGTGAGAGCGAAACATCAATTGGTTGCCTCCTATATATGCCCCATCTAGGGATCAGACCTGTGGCCTTTCCATGTACAGGATGATGCTCCAATCAACTGAGCCACATTGGTCAGGTCAGGAAGCTAACATTCTAACAGGCAATATACAAGAAGTATAATAACAACATATGCCGTCTAACAAGTTGAAAGGTAGTAAGTACCACAGAAAATGTAGATTAGTCTAGGATTTAATAACCATTGCCAGATTGTTCTTTGCTCAAAAATATCTAATGCTTTCTTGAGTATGTCCCTCAAGCATTTCTCTCTCATCCCAGCCTATTTTCCCACCTTGAACTGGGACATTTATAGAAACTCAGGACTAGAACCTCACTGAGTCCCAGCTGCCCTCCTAGGCTCCTAGCGATTGCTCATACTTTTTCCTGACTCTTGGAACGTGTTCTTGCCTCATGCATATGGCCTATAAAAAAATGTTGGTCCTCTCCTCAAGGTTTTTTGGGCCTCTGCAGTACACACACTAAGCTCATTGACCTCCAATTTCTTTGGTGTTTGTCATTTGCTCCCCACACTCAGATTTTCAATCACATTCCTCCTTGAATTGCTTCCTAACGATTTGTGAACCACAAATATAGATTACATATCCCTGTGCAAAAGATCAACTCCTAGAGGGCAAGCATCAACCTCAGGATGTTTGCTATATAGGCCCTCAGAAAAATTCTTGTTGTTGAACATGAAGGATAAACCAATAAGTAGAGACGTTTGTATAGTTTCAAAATCGATGTATCAGACCCCTTCCTGTATGCTTAGAGGATGTAAACATGGAAAGATGAATGGTGAATATGTATTTTTTTCTGCCAAACACCAGTTATTAATCATGAGCAATTGTTTGTAAAACTGATTTACACAAGGCATGGTATTTTCAAGCCACTTATATTTTCTACTA
Organism: Artibeus jamaicensis; assembly: GCF_021234435.1. NCBI lineage: Eukaryota > Metazoa > Chordata > Mammalia > Chiroptera > Phyllostomidae > Artibeus > Artibeus jamaicensis. Next base: position 2,978 of record NW_026521284.1, read on the forward strand.
TTATTCTCTGGAAGCATTCTGTAAAGGATTTTTGGTTGCTTGTTTCTAAAATTCTAAATAATACCCTGCTTGGTTGTTAAGTAATTAAAATCTCATTCAATCAAATTTCTATCATGGCTGTCAAATAAGCATAGTGTAATTTTGTTTATTATGTATAACAAGGCCATAACAAGAAATATCAAACATGGTCCCCATAATTCAGAACCTGAGCTGTTTTTCAGAAGGCAGTAAACTTGAGTCCTAGAAATTGGTGGCAAAGGTAAAGGTGCCTCACCTTGCACAACCACATCAAAATTTCAAATAAACTATAGAACAACCATCATTCAGAACCATCAGTAATTGAACTGAATGGAAGTCCTACAAGTATAGAATTAAATACGAAGCCACATCAAGACTGGTAGGAGGGGTGGAGATGTGGAACAGGCTAATCTGATACCCACATGTGGCAGATAAAAAAAATGAGAGGAATAGCTGAGGAGCAAGGGGTCCTAACTCCACACCAGGCTCCCCAAACCAGGGTTCCCAGCATCAGGGGACTTCCGCCATGATGGAGGCATAGGTGGATGTGCCGTGCCTTCTCACACAACCAAGTATAGAGACAACTAAATATTAGCAACAGAAAACACAGTCAGAACACGGAAAATTGCACTTTTCAGAAGTCTGTTAACAACAAATTCTTCAGCCTGACCGGTAAGGGGCGAAACCAGCAGCTGGTGAAGCGGGATTGCACAGGTCTCGGTCAGCTGGACTCAGGCGCAGAATCCAGACGCGGAATCCAGTCACAGGGTTGGACCTAGTGAGCGACCGAGCAAGCCACCAGGCGAGCGACCGCGGGGGAGACAGCGGGGGAGCAGTGCTGTGTGTTGACTGTTGTTGCGCATTTGTGCGCGGGTGGACAGGCGAATGAGTGGGCGGTTGGACCTGGACCCGGCGGGTCCCCGCAGCAAGCGGCAGTGGAGGGCACCGCTATTTCCCTGTTCTGACCCCACCTCCACATACAGTGTCATAACCCAGCGACTCTGAGTGGCCCAGCCCAGGTGAACCACCTAAGGCGCTGCTCCTCACCCAGCTGTGAGAAACAGCAGAGGGGGTCCCCATTTCCCCGCTCTGACCACGCCCCCACATACAGCCTCACAACCCAGCGACCTGGGAGTCCAAGATACCGCTTCTCACACTTAAAGGGCACGAACAGACCAAAAATGTCACAAGAAGATCTCAAAACCCCAGAGCCCATAGATCTAAGCGATGAAGAAATAGCAAAACTCTCAGACGCACAGTTTAAAACACTGGTCATCAGGATCCTCACAGAACTGGTTGATTATAGCCACAAATTAGACAAATATATGAAGGCAAAACTAATTGAAATGAATGGAATTGCACAGGACACCAATAGCAATGAAAAGGAAACTGGGACTCAAATCAATGGAGTGGACCAGAAGAAAGCAAATAATGGCCAAACAGAAAAGAGTGAAGAAGCAAGAATTCAAAGTAATGAGGAGAGTCTTAGGAACCTCCAGGACATCTTTAAACGCTCCAACATCCGAATTATAGGGGTACCAGAAGGGGGGAAAGGCACAGCCACCAGTGGAAAACTTATTTGAACAAATAATAAAGGAGAATTTCCCCAATCTGGCAAAGGAAATAGACTTCCAGGAAATCCAGGAAGCTCAGAGAGTCCCAAAGAAGTTGGACCCAAGAAGGAACACACCAAGGCACATCATAATTACATTAGCCTAGATTAAAATGAAGGAGAGAATCCTAGAAGCAGCAAGAGCTAAGGGGACAGTCACCTACAAAGGAGTTCCCATCAGACTGTCAGCAGATTTCTCCAAAGAGACCTTACAGGCAAGAAGGGGCTGGAAAGAGGTATTCCAAGTCATGAAATCCAAAGACCTACAACCAAGATTGCTGTATCCAGCAAAACTTTCACTTAGAATGGAAGGACAGATAAGGTGCTTGTCAGATAAGATCAAATTCAAGGAGTTCATCATCACCAAGCCCTTATTATATGAAATGTTAAAGGGACTTATCTAAGAAAAACAAGTTAAAGAAACATGAACAGTGAAAGGACAACAAACTCACCGTTATTAACAACCACACCTAAAATGAAAGCAAACTAAAAGGACAGCTAGATCAGGAGTGGAAACATAGAAATGAAGATCTCAAGGAGGGTTAGCAACAGGGTAGTGGGAGGAGGAGAAGGGGGGAGAAGGTACAGAAAATAAGTAGCATAGACAGTAGATAGAAAATAGAAAGGGGGGGCAAGAATAACATGGGAAATATTGAATCTAAAGGACTTGAGACACATGGTCATAAACTAAATGGGGGGGTAGGGTGGAGGGGAATGAAAGGGGGAATAGAACAACTAACAGCATAATCAATAAAAAAAATAAATAAATTAAAATTAAAATAAAAAAAAAAAACAACAGCATCATTGAGGCCATGGAAGACAGAAACTTCTAAAGTCCCAGTCAATTCCTCTTAAAGGGCCTGCACACAGACTCACATCCTCTGAGCTCCAGTGGCAACAGATTAAAAGGTATCAGTGATATATGGGAAAGGACTGAATTGTCTAGCATCAGGGTGAGACCTGGGGCAGCTTTATTCTGGACAGAAATGTTGGCAGAGGCCATTATTCCTTTTCTGAGCTCTCTGCCAACAAAGCCACAGAGCTGGCAGGCAGGTACCATATCCGAGACTCCATCAACCTGGCTCAAACTGTTTGCCTACTCTGATGACTCCCTGAGGCCTGGTTCCACCCAACTTTTGGGCCTAGCTAAGCTGTTTCCAGGGGCTTTTCCATACCAATGGCCTGTCTTGGAGCATGTTTCAGATTTTCCTAAAACCCCTAAAAAAAAAAAGCATCTGGTTTCAGAGAGCTCTATACACCTCACTAAGTTGCCCCAGACCTGGCACTAGCAGCAGTCAGCCTTGGTTCACAGCTCGACCTTTCTTGAGAACCTCCAAGCCCAGCACAAGTAGCAGCCATCTGCAGATTGCTTTGTAGCTTATGATGTGTGACCCTGGACAGAACACAGTTGGTGGCTGACCCTGTGCACGTCAACAGCAATCAAGGCTCAACTACAACAGAAGGGTGTACATAGCCCACAAGGTTGGTATACCTTGAGTACCCATCTTGGGTAATTAAGGAGTTTGTGTCACTGGACCCTACAGGACACCTACTACATTAGGCCACTCTACCAAATGTGGGAGATGTAGTGGCTCTACCTAATACATAGAAACAAACACAGGGAGGCTGCCAAAATTAGGAGACAAAGAAACATAGCCCAAATGAAAAAACAGAACAAAACTCCAGAAAAAGAACTAAACAAAATGGAGACAAGCAATTTGCTACATGCAGAGTTCAAAACATTGGTTATAAGGATGTTCAAGGAACTCAGTTTGGACCACAATAGCATAAAAAAGATCCAGTCAGAAATGAATATATGTTAATTGAAATACAGAACAATTTACAGGGAATCAACTGCAGAGTAGATGAAGCGAAGAATCAAATCAGTGATTTGAAATATAAGAAACCAAAATACACTCAAACAGAACAGCAAGAAAAAAAAAGAATCCAAAAAACAGATGTTAGTGTAAGGAACTTCTGGGACAACTTCAAGCATGCCAACATTCACATCATGTGGGTGCCAGAAGAACAGAGAGAGCAAGAAATTGAAAATCTATGTGAAGAAATAATGAAGGAAAACTTCTGTAACCTGTTCAAGGAAATAGATATACAAATCTGTCAGGAACTGCCCTGCCTGATTTCAGAAGCTGTAACCCCCATGTGGCTAAGGCTGAGTGAAACTACTCAGACCTTGGGGCCATAAGCCACTAAGGAGACAAAGCTTATCTCCCTTGCTGAAGTGCCACTTCTGCTCCATTTACTTCATCCATAACTGGCCCCCAATGCTTGATCCATTAGCCAATGACAGGTAAGATTCCTCCAGGTGGCCATGACCTAAGACAGGCACAATCATGGGGAGGCTCCAGGGAAGGACTTGAGGGGCTATAGCAAAAGGGAGTGATAGACCCTCGCCCCTCAGCTTTGACATAGCCTGAGTCCTCATTCTGTCAGAGAGAAGTCTCCTAATCTCTTGGCTGCCTTACTTCCCCTGCCTGACTTAAGCCTGAAACAATGACAAAGGGTGGTGCAGCCCTGTACTGGAAAGGGTGGGCTCCCTGGGTGATCAGGCCTAAGAAAGACTGCATAAAATCCTGTGAAACCTGCTTTGCTTAGAATGCTCTCAAATGATAAGAGTCCGAGCAGGAAATGAGTTTGTTTCCTAACATTTTGTAGTCCTTTAGCTAACAGACCCTGACTCAGAATAGGCCCTCAGAGTTCTTTGTATGTTATCTATTGTTTGATCCTTACTGCCCAGCAATGATTGATGAGCTTTACCTGTATTCCTGTGCAAAATGAACCCAATAAAAGCCCATCGAGGAACAGGCTCTTAGCCTTCTCCTTTGAGAGATCGGCCACTTTTCCTCCCTAAGCAGATCATGTTTTGGTAGACTTATTCTCATCTGCAGCAGATGAGGGGCTCTGTAGGCAATGCTCCCTCACAAAAATTCAAGAAGTTCAGAAAAATCCCATCAAAATGAACCTAAAGAGGCCTACATCAAGACACAGCATAATTAAAATGACAAAGATTAAAGACAGAGAATCTTAAAAGCAGTTAGCAACCTACAAGGAAACTCCTATAAGACTGTCAGCTGATTTCTCAAAAGCAATTTTGCAGGTTAGAAGGAATTGACAAAAAATATTCAGTGTGATGAAGAGCAAGGACCTACAACCAAGGTTACTTTGCCCAGCAAACCTATCATGTAGAATCAAAAGACAGATAAAATGTTTCCCAGCATCTGGCTGGTATGGCTCAGTGGATTGAGTACAGGCCTGTGAACTCAAGGGTCCCCAGTTCAATTCCCAGTCAGGGCACATGCCTGGGTTGCAGACTAGGTTCCCAGCAAGGGGCATATGAGAGGCAACCACACATTGATGTTTCTCTCCCTTTCTTTCTCCCTTCATTTCTATCTCTCTAAAAATACATTTTAAAAAATCTTTTTTTTAAAAGAAGGGTTTCCCAGACAAGAAAAGGCTAAGGGACTTCATGGTCACCAAACCACTATTATAAAAAATGGTTAAAGGTTCTTCTTTAAGATGAAGATAAAAAAACATGAACAATAAAAAGGTAATAAATACATATCTATCAACAGTTGAATCTAAAAAACAAAATAAACAACAACAACAAAGAACAGAAACAGAATTGTAGATAGAACATTTTATTGTTGCCTGATGAGAAGGGCATTGTGGGGATGGGCAAAAAAGGTGAAGGGAGTAAGATGTACAGATTGGTAGTTACAGAATAGTCATAGGTATGTAAAGCACAGCATAGGTAATACAGTGATCTAAGAACATACATTCATGATCCATGGATATGGACAATGATGTGGGCATTGCCTGAGAAAGTAGAGTGGGGTGCTGGATAAGGAGGGTGCAGTGGGGAAAAACTGGGACAACTGTGATAGCATATACAATAAAATATAATTTAAAAAATATTTAAAAATAAATAAAACAAAAGGCAGTAAACATCAACAGACATCTTTGAGAGTATTTCTTCCAGGAATTGCTTTTCAGTGACTGTGTACACAAAGGACAGAGACAGAGACTGCAAAAAGAGTCAGGTGTCCTGGCAGAGTCAGCAGACTGTTCTGAGGTACCTAGGAGTTTGCCTAAGGAAAACCCAGTTCCAGCCATAAGGTTTTATTGACGGTGTCTGCTTGAAAGTACTCTGAACTTGAACACACAAGCCAAATGTAATTAAAGCACCAATTGATAAGGGTTTTTTTTTTTTTAAGGTTTAAATGTGATTATTTGGAAGCCCTGGGAGACAAGTGGACAAAGAGTAGTGTTAAACTTCAAGGTCTACAGAAAAGTTCAGCAGTAAGCCCAATAGTCTGAGTACAGGCAAGATGAGAGCTATTGCAACAATGTATGAAATCTTTGAGACTGTATAATGTACAAATAAGGCCACATACAACAAAATCGTAAAGAAACAAAGCAATACTTGGTGACTTAGGTTTTTACCTCTGATCTGTCATTCCTTTCTTTCTGGAAACTCCTCTCTTCAACTTCTAACTCTCAGGAAAAGGTAGGATATTAACCATAGTTTTACATAGAATTGTTTCTTATTCCAGGATAGTTTGGAGATGGGACTTGGTAGTAAAAGACAAAGCCTTTAACTTGGGAGATCAGAGGAAGACCTCATCTTAATGGCCTTGCACTTCACACTGGTTGAGCTTGTGGTATCTCTGTGCACCTCAGGCTGTCAATGGGTGCTTCCCTTGGCCTGGCTTTGGGTGTTTCTTCTTGTTTCCCTGGCAATCACAGGATTTGCGCCTAGGCCACAGTTCTCATTGCCAGAGCTCTCCAGATGCTCGCTCCCATGACACGGTGGGGTCTGAGGGAGAGGAGAATAAAAGTCCATCATCATGTGTCTGTGCTTGAGAGAACAAAAGAACCTAGTGAAATTGTTCATTATTGCCAACTAGTACAAGTAATTAAAATGGTTAGACAGCAGTTTAACAGCTAACACTAAAAAAGTAAAGCCCCATAATTCTGCCCTCACTCTTCCTAAGTTGTTTGGTCTACTGCTATGGAAGCATAGTATCTGCAAATCAAAACAACCTCTGTAAGAGGAACAGCCTGCCAGGTTTTGCCCACCTACCTTGTGCTCCAAAACCACAGGAAGATAGACAGAGACCATCAGGCCAAACACACATGGAGGGGTTCTTTAACATGTGAGTGAATACATACAATGAAGGTATTTGTTAAGAATGATTGATTCCAAACTCAAGAAGGACATTCCATGTCCTTTACTGTATTCTAACTTTGGAATGTGTGTGGGTATATATAGTATAGTATAGTATAGTATAGTATAGTATAGTATAGTACAGTATAATTAGAATTAGTATAAATATGACTCTGATTGCAAATGATAGAAGATACTAAAATGGCTTAAAATAATAGAAGGAAAAATTTTGACAAAGTAACTCACTTCAGACACATCTAATGATGTCATCGGAACTTGTTCCTTATCCATTTCTTAACTCTGCACTCTGCTGTGTTGGGCTTTTTCCCGGGGCCCTCTCCTAGCAACTCCAGGTTTACATCTGCCAGGCCTCACATCCAGTGAAAATGTTCCCCTTCTTCAAGAGGCCTGTTAATCCTAGAAATTTAAGTCACATTCTGAGCAAATGACTGTGTTTGGGATTAGTCAGGTAATATACCTAAGAGATAAGAACTGGTGGGAATCAACCCCACCACAACTACATACACAGAGGGTATGGGAAGAAAAGTAAGAACTATACCAGAAGGAAGTGGGTGAGATGTTAAACTGGAAAAAATGGCAGAGGTCCACCACATAGGTACAGTTCTAAGTGCAGCTAAGAGGGGTTCTGTTAACATCTGATTCTACACCTAGGGATCATGTCTCTCCTAGGATTTCTCCCTCTCATTGGCCTCAACAAAGACACATGCAGCATTGGTCATCTAGAAACTTCAGCATACCTTGTCCGCAGGGTGAGTCAGGGCTGTGAAGGATGGAACACAGAGACAGCATGAATCTGGGACTCCATGTCAGTATTGAGCCAGGGTTATAATAACCTTGGATCCTGCTCTATTTCTGGACACTTCTGTAAGATCATGTATTTCTCTTATTATTTAAGAAAATTCATGCAAAATAAGCAAGATCAATATGCAAACTGATCTATAATCAGAAAGGTAAAATAGAAAAACACATTAGTTTTAAAAATGACGGACTTCCGCCAAGATGGAGGTTTAGGTGGATGTGCCGTGCCTCCTCACACAACCAAGTTTAGGGACAACTAAATATTAGCATCAGAAAACACAACCAGAACACGGAAAACTGAACTTTTCGGAAGTCCGCTAACAACAAATTCTTCAGCCCGACCGGTAAGGGGCGAAACCGGCGTCTGGTGAGGAGTTGAAAAGGAGGGCTCGGTCGGACCCGGGCGCGGAATCCAGACGCGCGAATCCAGACTCACGGGTTCCAAACCCAGGATTGGACCTAGTGAGCGACCGAGCAACCCACCGGGTGAGCGACTGCAGAGGAGACAGTGGGGAGGCGGTGCAGCGAGTTGACTGCGGTTGCCTAATTGCGCGCGAGCGAGGGAGTGGGCGGTTGGACCGGCGCAGCGGCGATAGAGGGCGCCGCCATTTCCCCACTCTGACCACGCCCCCACATACAGTGTCACAACCCAGCGACCTGGGAGTCCAAGGCGCAGTTTCTCACATTTAAAGGGCCAGAACAGACCAAAAATGTCACAGGGAGACCTCAAAGCCCCAGAGATAAATCTAAGCGACGAAGAAATAGCAAAACTCTCAGACTCACAGTTTAAAACACTGGTCATCAGCTTCCTCACAGATCTGGTTGATTATAGCCATAAATTAGAGAAACATATGAAGGCTAAATTAAGGGAAATGAATGGAATTCCACAGGAAACCCATAGAGATGAAAAGGAAACTGGGACTCAAATCAATGGAGTGGACCAGAAGAAACCAAATAATGGCCAAACAGAAAAGAGTCAAGGAGCAAGAATTCAAAGAAATGAGGAGAGTCTTAGGAACCTCCAGGACATCTTTAAACGCTCCAACATCCGAATTATAGGGGTACCAGAAGGGGGAAAGACACAACCACCAGTGGAAAAACTATTTGAACAAATAATAAAAGAAAATTTCCCCAATCTGGCAAAGGAAATAGACTTCCAAGAAATCCAAGAAGCCCAGAGAGTACCAAAAAAGTTGGACTCAAGAAGAAACACACCAAGGCATATCATAATTACATTAGCCAAAATTAAAATGAAGGAGAGAATCCTAGAAGCAGCAAGAGCTAAGGGGACAGTCACCTACAAAGGAGTCCCCATCAGACTGTCAGCAGATTTCTCAAAAGAGACCTTACAGGCAAGAAGGGGCTGGAAAGAAATATTCCAAATCATGAAATCTAAAGACCTACAACCAAGATTGCTCTATCCAGCAAAACTTTCATTTAGAATGGAAGGACAGATAAGGTGCTTCTCAGATAAGACCAAATTCAAGGAGTTCATCATCACCAAGCCCTTATTATATGAAATGTTAAAGGGGCTTATCTAAGAAAAAGAAGTTAAAGAAACATGAACAGTGAAAGAACAACAAGCTCACAGTTATTAACAAACACACCTAAAACGAAAGCAAACTAAAAGAACAGCTAGATCAGGAGTGGAAATATAGAAATGAAGATCTCAAGGAGGGTTAGCAACAGGGGGAGTGGGAGGAGGAGATGGGGGGAGAAGGTACAGAAAATAAGTAGCATAGACAGTAGATAGAAAATAGATGGGGGGCAAGAATAGCATGGGAAATATAGAACCTAAAGGACTTGAGACACATGGACATAAACTAAAGGGGGGTAATGGTGGGGTTGGGGGGGCAGGGTGGAGGGGAATGAAGGAGGGAATAGAACAACTGTAACAGCATAATCAATTTAAAAAATAAATTAATTAAAAAAAAATGATGTCTTTCTTATATCATAAATTTTTCTGAACCTGAATATTTAGCTGTGTCTCCTACATGACAATTTGTTTCAAAATACTTTGCACATCATCCTTATTTATTTCAGCTCATCTATAAAAAACATTTAGAGGACTTCGGCCAAGATGGAGGCATAGGTGGAGACGCTGTGCTTTCTCACACAACTAAGTTTAGAGACAATAAAATATTAGCAACAGGAAACATAGCCAGAACACAGAAAATTGAACATTTCAGAAGTCTGATAACAACAAATTCTCCAGCCTGACCAGTAAGAGGGGCGAAGCCAGCAGCTGGTGGAGCAGGGTTGCAGGGGAAAACTTGGTCAGACGGACTCAGGCCTGCAGATCCCAGGTGTGGGGTTGCAAAGGGCGGACCTAGTGAGTGACCCAGCGAGCAACCCAGTGAGCAACCAGAGGACCCAGCGAGGGTGCAAAGCAGCGGGTTGACTGTGGTCTCAAATTACTGCTTAGATAGACCAGTGAGGGAGTGGGTGGTGAGATGGGACCAAGCAGGCCCAGTGGCAAGAGGCAGCAGAGGGGGCCACCATTTCCCAGCTCTGACCTCACCCCCACATACAGCGCCACAACCCAGCGATCTGGGTGGCCCCGCCCTGATGAACATATAAGGCTCCACAACTCATACTTAACAGGCGTAAACAGAGCAAAAATGGCTCAAGAAGATCTCAAAGCTCCAGAGCCCATAACTCTAAGCAACGAAGAAATAGCCAAACTTTCAGATGCACAGTTCAAAACACTGGTGATCAGGATGTTCACAGAACTGGTTGATTTTAGTCACAAATTACAGGAACATATGAAGGCTAAACTAATTGAAATGAAGGGAAATACATAGGAAACCAGTAGTAATGGAAAGGAAACTGGGACTCAAATCAAAGGAGTGGATGAGAAGGAGAAAAAAAATGTCCAAACAGGAAAATATGAAGAAACAAGAATTCAAAAAAATGAGAGAGGCTTAGAAACCTTCAGGACATCTTTAAACACTCCAACATCCGAATTATAGGGGTACCAGAAGGGGAAGAGGAACAGCTACCAGTGGAAATCTTATTTGAACAAATAATAAAGGAGAATTTCCCCAATCTGGCAAAGGAAATACACTTCCAGGAAGTCCAGGAAGCTCGGAGAGTCCCAAAGAAGTTGGACCCAAGAAGGAACACACCAAGGCACATCATCATTACATTAGCCAAGATTAAAATGAAGGAGAGAATCCTAGAAGCAGCAAGAGATAAAGGGACAGTCACCTACAAAGGAGTTCCCATCAGACTGTCAGCAGATTTCTCAAAAAAGACCTTCCAGGCAAGAAGGGGCTGGAAAGAGGTATTCCAAGTCATGAAATCCAAAGACCTACAACCAAGATTGTTCTATCCAGCAAAACTTTCATTTAGAATGGAGGGACAGATAAGGTGCTTCTCAGATAAGATCAAATTCAAGGAGTTCATCATCACCAAGGCCTTATTATATGAAATGTTAAAGGGATTTATCTAAGAAAAAGAAGTTAAAAAAACATGAACAGTGAAAGGACAGAAAACTCACAGTTATTAACAACCACACCTAAAACAAAAGCAAATCAAGAGGACAGCTAGATCAGGAGCAGAAACATAGAAATGAAGATCTCATGGAGGCTTAGCAACAGGGGAGTGGGAGGAGGAGAAGGGGGAGAAGGTACAGAAAATAAGTAGCAGAGACAGTGGATAGAAAATAGATAGGGGGGCAAGAATAGTATGAGAAATATAGAATCTAAAGAACTTGAGACACATGGTCATAAACTGAAGGGGGGAATAGTGGGGAAGGGGGTGTGCAGGGTGGAGGGGAATGAAGGGGGGAATAGAATGGCATAATCAATAAAATTTAAAAAAATAAAAAAACATTTAGAGCAATACTGGACTCTAAAAACAACTTGCGAATATCTGAAATAATTAAAATATTAAAAGCCATGTAAACAATTTGACAATGGAGAAGCCAGCTAACCACACTGAATGAGTGATTTAGCATTGTGAGCTATGGGTAAACAGGTACAAGTGCATTGAATATGAAATATACCATCATTCATGAAGACTAGCCAAAATATTTAACCCCCATTTAACTAAGCCTTGTTCTCTAACTTCTAATGTATATGAAGCATAAGGGATAGAGGAACAAGTTTAAAAACATCATGGGAAACAGATAAATCTTAAAATTGAACAATTTTGAAAGACAATAGAAGTATTAGTCAGCTCAGGTACCACAACAAAATACCACAGACTGGGAGGCTTAAATAACAAACATTTATTTTCTCACAGTTCTGAAGTCTGGAAGTCAGAGATTAACATGCCAACAGGATTGGTTTCTGCTAAAGCCTCTCCTTCTGGCATAAAGACAGCCAAAATCCTCCTATGTCCTCACATGGCCTCTCCTCTGCGAGGGAAGAGAAAGAAAAAAAGAGAGGTCTGATGCCTCTCCCTTTTCTTCTTTTTTACTAAAACATATTTTATTGGTTATGCTATTACAGTTGTCCCAATTTCCCCCCCTTTGCCCTCTACATCCAGCACCTTCCATCCCCTCTGACAATCTCTACCACTTAGTTCATGTCTGTGGGTCATGCATATAAGTTCTTTGGCTTCTCCATTTCTTGTACTATTCTTAACCTACCCTTGTCTATTTTGTGCCTATCATTTATGCTTCTTATTTCCTGTACATTTTCCCCCATTGTCTCCCAACCCCATCCCCAATGTTAACCCTCCATGTAATCTCCATTTCTGTGATTCTCTTCCTCTTCTAGTTGTTTGCTTAGTTTGGTTTTGCTTTTTTTTATGTTCAGTTGTGGATAGTTGTGAGTTTGTTGTCATTTTACTGTTCATATTTTTTATATTCTTCTTTTTCTTACATAAGCCTCTTTAACATTTCATATAATAAGGGCTTGGTGAGGATGAACTCCTTTAACTTGATCTTATCTGGGAAGCACTTTATCTGCCCTTCCATTCTAAATGAGAGCTTTGCTGGAGAGAGTAATCTTGGATGTAGGTCCTTGCCTTTCATGACTCCAAATACTTCTTTCTATCCCCCACTTGCCTGCCAAGGTTTCTTTTGAGAAATCAGCTGATGGTCTTACGGGTACTTCTTTGTAGGTAACTATCTCCTTTTCTCTTGCTGCTTTTAAGATTCTCTCTTTATTTTTAATCTTGGGTAACTTAATGATGCTGTACCTTGGTGTGTGCTTCCCTGAGTCCAACTTCTTTGGGGGGACTTTGTGAGCTTTCTAGACTCCCTGGAAGTCTATTTTCTCCACCAGATTAAGGACGTTCTCTTTCATTATTTGTTCAAATAAGTTTTCAACTTCTTGCTCTTCTTACTCTCCTTTTGGAACCCCTATGATTCAGATGTTGGAATATTTAAACTTGTCCCAGAGGTTCCTAAGCCTCTCTTGAATTTTTTTTTTTAATTCTTTCTTCATTCTGTTCTGGTGGAATGTTCATTTCTTCCTTCTGCTCCAAATTGTTGATTTGAGTCCCAGTTTCCTTCCTTTCACTGTTGGGTCCTGTATATTTTTCTTCATTTTACTTTGCATAGCCTTCACTTTTTCCTCTATCTTGTGACCATACTCAACCATTTCTGTAAGCATCCTGTTTACCAGTATTTTGAACTGTGCATCTAATATGTTGGCTCTCTCTTTGTTGCTTAGTTGTTTTTCTGAAATTTTGTTCTGTTCTGTCATTTGGGCTATATTTCTTTGTCTTGGCCCACCTGTTACTGGTCCTCCAGCCACCAATTTTCTATGGATCCTATCTACCCCACCTTCCTGTCTCTGTCCCTCCAACCAGTGTGAATAAATGTTTCTTCTTTAACTCCTTGGTTGTTGGACTTCCATACAATTCAATTTTCTGGCAGTTCTGCGCATTTTTGGTTCTTATTTTTATTTCATTTTTTGTAATACTATTAAATTTTATTGTTGTTCAAGAACAATTTTCTGACTTTTTGCTCCACTTCTCCCCCAACCCCAGCCATCCACACCTCCCTCCCCTAATCCCACCCACCCTTGTTTTTGTCCATGTGTCCTTTATAGTTGTTTCTTAAAACCATCACCCTTTCCCCCCCATTATCCCCTCCCATGTCCCCTCTGGTTACTGTGCATTTGTTCTTTATTTCAATGTCTGTGATTATAGTAGCTTGTTTTTGTTTTGTTTTGTTTTGTTGATTAGGTTCCAGTTAAAGGTGAGATTATATGGTCTTTGTCTTTCATCACTTGGCTTATTTCACTTAGCATAATGCTCTCCAGTTCCATCCATGCTGTTGCAAAGGGTAGGAGCTCCTTTTTTCTTTCTGCTGTATAGTATTCCATTGTGTAAA
>NW_026521285.1:0-9166 GCF_021234435.1 Artibeus jamaicensis
CCCACCCACATGGGAATCAGCACCAGAAGAGCCCAATTGGCTTGTGGAAGCAGGGGAAGTGACTGAAATCTGGCAGAGAGCAGAGCAAGTGCCATTGTTCCTTCTTGGACACCCTCCCCACATACAGCATCACAACCCAGCAACTGGCTTGCCCTACCCTGGTGAACACCTAAGGCTCTGCCCCTAACTACATAACAAGTTTGTCAAGACAAAAAAAAAGGCCCAAATAAAAGAATAGATCAAAGTTCCAGAAAAAATACAACTAAGTGACGAAGAGGTAGCCAACCTATCAGATGCACAGTTCAAAACACTGGTGATCAGGATGCTCACAGAACTGATTGAATTTGGTCACAAACTAGATGAAAATAATGAAGGCTACACAAAGTGAAATAAAGGAAAATGTGCAGGGAGCCAATAGTGATAGGAAGGAAACTGGGGTTCAGATCAATGGAGTGGACCAGAAGGAAGAAAGAAACATTCAATCAGAAAAGAATGAAGAAACAAGAATTCAAACAAATGAGGAGAGGCTTAGGAACATCCAAGACACCTTTAAATATTCCAACATCAGAATTATAGGGGTACCAGAAGGAGAAGAAGATCAACAATTGGAAAAGTTATCTGAACAAGTAATCAAGGAGAACTTCCCTATTCTGGCTAAGGAAATGCACTTCCAAAAAGTCCAGGAAATTCAGAGAGTCTCAAAGAAGTTGGATCCAAGTAGGAACACATCAAGGCACATCATAATTACATTACCCAAGATTAAAGATAAGGGGAGAATCTTAAAAGCAGGAAGACAAAATGAGTGCCCTACAAAGGACACTACCTACAGTGCCCATAAGACTGTCAGATGATTTCTCAAAAGAGACCTGGGACTTCCACCAAGATGGAGGCATAGGTGGAAGCACTATACCTTCTCACACAACCAAGTTTAAAAAAAAACAAAGTTTTAGCAACAAAAATGCAGCCAAACCACAGAAAATTGAACTATACGGAAGTCTGACAACACTGAACCCTTCAGCCAAACCAATAAACCGGTGAAGGAGCCAGCAGTGAGACAAACTGTGCAGGCCCCAGCAGCAGGAAACAGCAGAGAAAACCACCATTGTCCCTCTCTGACCCCACGCCCACATACAGTGTCACAAACCAGCGACCTGGGTGGCCCCACCCTGGTGAACAACTAAGGTTCCACTCCTCATAAGTAACAGGCACAAACAGATCAAAACATGGCTCAAGAACAACTCAGAGCTCCAGAGCCAATAAATCTAAGCGATGAAGAAATAGCAAACTTTCAGATGCACAGTTCAAAACACAGGTGATCAGGATGCTCACAGAACTGGTTGATTTTAGTCACAAATTAGAGGAACATATGAAGGCTAAACTAATTGAAATGAATGGAAATGCACAGGAAACCAATAGTAACGGAAAGGGAATTGGGACTCAAACCAAAGGAGTGGACCAGAAGGAGGAAAAAAAATGACCAAACAGAAAAGGATGAAGAAACAAGAATTCAAAAAAAGGAGGAGAGGCTTGGAAACCTTCAGGACATATTTAAATGTTCCAACATCCGAATTATAGGGATACCAGAGGGAAAGAGGAATAGCCACAAGTGGAAAATTTATCTGAACAAATAATAAAGGAGAACTTCCCCAATCTGGCAAAGGAAATAGACTTCCAGGAAATCCAGGAAGCTCAGAGAGTCCCAAAGAAGTTGGACCCAAGAAGGAACACACCAAGGCACATCATAATTATATTAGCCAAGATTCAAATGAAGGAGAGAATCCTAGAAGCAGCAAGAGATAAAGAGAACAGTCACCTACAAAGGAGTTCCCAACAGACTGTCAGTGGATTTCTCAAAAGAGACCTTACAGGCAAGAAGGGGCTGGGAAGAAGTATTCCAAGTCATGAAATCCAAAGATCTACATCCAAGATTGATCTATCCAGCAAAGCTTTCATTTAGAATGGAAGGACAGATAAAGTGCTTCTCAGATAAGATCAAATTCAAGGAGTTCATCATCACCAAGCCCTTATTATATGAAATGTTAAAGGGACTTATGTAGGAAAAAGAAGATAAAAAACATGTACAGTAAAATGACAGCAAACCCACAGTAATTAACAACCAAACCTAAAACAGAAACAAAAACAAAGCAAACAACTAGAACAGGAACAGAACCACAGAATGGAGAACACATGGAGGGTTATCAACAGGGGAGTGGGAGGAGCAGAGAGGGGGAAAAGGCACAGAGAATAAGTAGCATAGATACTTAGAATGTAGACAGGGGGAGAGTAAGAACAGTATGGGAAATGTAGAAGCTAAAGAACTTATAAGTGTGACACATGGACATGAACCAGAAGAGGGGATGCAGAGTGGAGGGGAGAGAAGGGGGAAAATGGGACAACTGTAATAGCATAGTAAATAAGCTATATTTTTTAAAAAGTTTAAAAAATAAAAAATAAAAGACTGACCATAAAAAATAAATTTAAAACATTATGAACAAAACTGCCATTAACTTTGAATAAATCAGTCATGTTTTAATTTATGGCTAATAATGAGTAACAACAATAAGAAAATGAGAAAAAATTAAGATTCCAAATAAATTTCTAGGGAATTTTCCAGTGAGATCATTACAAATTTTCTCCACATACAATGTAATAATTAACTGTTAATAAAACTTTTGAATTGAGACAATGTGAAATAGTCAAAGACAACCTTTCAATTAAATGTTACATGTTACTTACTTTCTATAGAAATAATAGTAATGATTCTATTGCAAAACCAGGCATTAGGAGGCCTGGTTTTTAGCATTATATAGTCACCTGTCTCATCTTTAGCATCTTGTTTCTTCTTTTTCATGGAAGACCTCCTTTGTCCTCTTCTCTGTCTTGTAATCGTAATATGCATCTAGAAATTCTCCTTTTTCTGGATACATAAGATTTATTTCCTCTGCTCACTTCCACGGTTTTCAGCTTTCTTCACCTTGCCTTCATTCTCCTCCTATTTCTCGTGTTTTCTGGGGGAACCAGCTCCATCCTCCTAATTATCTTTATTACCTTTGTTTCCATCTTCATATTCTTTCTCTTCAGAGTTGATGTTCATTATCTTTCTTATCAAAACCTCCTAGGTATGTTTTGCTGCTGCAGTTAAGAAATGCTTTCTGAGGTTTTAGGATTGTGATTTTATCATTAAACAAGTCATGAATTTTCTATATTCTAATATGTTGTAGAACATCTACTGAATTGAGTACTTTGATTTTGGTTTCATTTAGATTGAAGTAGTTATAGTTTGGGCATTTTCCTTCCAGTGCTTCCAACCCCCCAGAAATAATACTGTCGCTGAGAACACTGGTCAATGAAGTTAGTTTCACTTTGTCCATCTTTAGAAATCTTGGTTCTTTAAAATAACTACTTATGCTTTCAATTTCCCAATTAATGACTAGCAGTTATTAAAGACCAATCTGGTCACTCAAAGTCTTCATTATCCCTTCCCCCTCTATTATGTCAAATTATGTTTTTCCTGTCTTCCCTCCCATACTACATTCAATTTCAAAATTTGCAAGAGATTTGAAATTGAATAAAAAGGAAGACAAAATACCACTTACCAGCAAAAGAAAGCTATACAGGTTAAGAAACAGAATAGAAGATAGAGTCCAAAAAGGTAGAAGGCTAACTTTGCCTCCCCTGCTCATTCATACACACTCACAGCTCCTTTCTTGTCAGTAGTTGTTCAGAGACTGAGTAATTTTTTTAGAGTTAGAATGTGATCAGAGCTAGTTTTGGAATACTAGTCTGAGGGTCATGTGTGTATATTTGACTAGAGAGAATAAAAACAAACATCAAGAAATTCATTAGGGAATAATTTTATTAGCCCAGGAAAGAAAAAAAGGAGGAAATAAGTAACAATTTTGTCAGTGGGAAATAAGCAGAAGATATCATTACTGGATGTATTGTGAAGCCAGAATAGGCTAGACTTGGGTTTGAGCCTAGGTGATTAGCAGGAGAGCAATAGTGACTTCATCAAGAAAAGGAAGCAAAGAAGGAAGATCAGGGAAAAGAGTTAAGTTTCACTGGGCACTTACTGAGATTGAAGGGTGGAGTTTCCTCAATAACTAGGTGGCAAATGGAACTAGGGGAATGGAGATGCATGTGCATCCCAAAAATAGGATGGCTAAAGCCTTGAACAGATAGACCAATTATATTTAATGTGAGATACTGAAGATGCATATGACAAGAAATGATAAAATAATTAATAGGAGAATCCTGAGCATTAATTATCTAGAGGCTGAGAAAGGAGAGAATTTAAAGAGGTAAGGAGTGCTTATTTAGAAGAAAGGAGTAAGAAGTTTTTGAGATGATACTGAGCACAGGCAAAAGTTTATCCTTCTAAATAAAGACACATTTCTTTTCTACAGACTGAAGTAAAATATTCAAGCACATTCCTTCCCTCCACCTTGTCCCATGTCTCTTTATTTTTTGATGTCTGTTCCATTCTGGGTAAAAGGGGAGGTGGAAATGAGCTTGGTCTGGTCTCTACAGAGATTCAGGTGCATTGAATACTGTCCATTTGTTCTCAAACCACCCCTTGCTTTTCTCCACTCTGCTGTTTGCCCTTTGAGGCTGACTTGGTTGGATTGTATTAATGGGCTTTCTTGACTTCTGTTTTCCTGTTGAATTTGGATAATGGTGATCAGTGGTGGGAAACCACAGTCAGTAGGAAAGGGTTTCAGGGTGTTTTTGCTCCATTTCTCTCCATGCTATGCCATTATGCATGGAGCTCTGTCACTTTGTGGTGCTTTGGGTGTGGTAGAAGAATTTTGGCCTAATTTTAATTCAGATTAGTCATATGAGAACATATTTAGTCTAAGAGAGAGTACTTTGTAATGTCTGGGCTTCACATTTTTAACTTGATCACCTAAGTTTTCTCTTTAAAACTCTGGTGTTCTATAATTTTGAACTAGTGCCTTGTCATTCAAAGTGTACTGTGTGCTTGTTTGTTTTGTTGTTTAGCTTCCTGTTAAAGGTGAGATCATATGGTATTTGTCTTTCACCGCCTGGCTTATTTCACTCAGCATAATGCTTTCCAGTTTCATCCAAGCTGTTGTAAAGGGTAGGAGCTCCTTCTTTCTTTCTGCTGCATAGAATTCCATTGTGTAAATGTACCATAATTTTTTGATCCATTCATTTACTTATGATCTCACCTTTAACAGGAAGCTAAACAACAAAACAAACAAGCAAGCAAAATAAAAAACACAGACACTGAAATAGAGAACAGGAGGACAGTTACCGGAGGGGATAAGGGAGGGAATTTCAGGGGGAAAAGGGGAAGGATTTACAGAAACTGGTATAAAGGACACATGGATAACAACTAAGGGGGGTGGAAAGGGGAGGGAGGTGGGGGGTGGGCTGGGATGGGAGTAAAAGACAGAATAGCATAGTTGAAAAATAATTTTTAAAAATTTCCAAAAAAATAAATAAAATTACAAATCTTCAAAAAAAAGTATACTGTGTGGCATAGCAGAATCACCTTCTCCTGGGAGATTATTAGAAATGCACAATTGTAGGTGCTATCCCAAACCCATAGAATTAAAATATATAGTTTCGACAAATACCCAGATGATTCATATGCAAATCAAGACTTGAGATACACTGAGATAGTATCCAATTGTCCTTACTTATTAGCTGTATGAATTTATGATAAGTTACTGTCCCTTTCTGAGTCTCAAGTTTTTAATCTGAAAATTATAATAATCATTTTAGGGTTGTTATGGAGAGTCAACAAGACAAAGTCACTCTGTATCATTGTGTAGCACCTACTCATTAAACAAATACATATGTATAACTTCCATGTATCAAGCACAGTGCTAGTTGCTAAGTAGTTAATGAAATAGGGTCCCTGGGCTCATGAGGCTCACGTTGTTTTTGAGTCCTGTGGACCCAGGTTATTCCTGCTCTGGACTGTGGCAGTGTGGTGGTGTGTATTGATAATTAGCATCAAAGGTGAGAATACATGGATTTCAGCCCTCCTTCTTTAATTTGTTTTTTTTCCAGCTTTATTGAGGAATAATTTATAAGTAAAATTATATGTATTTAAAGTATAAAACATTCTGATTATATACATGCACACACATGCATAATTATTACCACAATCAAGTTAATTAACACTTCTATCACCTCATAGTTAACTCTTTTCGCATGTGGTAAGAATTCATAAGAGCTATTGTCAACAAATTTCAAGTATACATTACCATGCTCTTCACTAAAGGCATCATGCTGTGCATTCGATCCTCAGATCTTCTTCATAACTCAGTTTGTATCCTCTGACCTACATCTTCCCATTTTCTTCTTTCCCTAGCTCCCAGAAACCATCATTCTACTCTCTGTTTCTATATCAGCTTTTGTTTGCTTGTTTGTTTTAGATTCCACATAAAAATGATACCAAGCAGCATTCGTTTCTCTCTGTTGGACTTATCTCACTTAACATAATGCCCTCCAGGTTCATGCATGTTGTCGCACATCAGTTCCCCTTCTTTTAAGTGTACATTGTGAGACCTTAAACAAGTCATTTCAACTTTCTGAGCACTATGAATCATACCTTAAGAATGTTGGACTCCATTAGCTATCTCAATATGTACCTCTTAGAAAATTAACCATGTGCACTTCTCCATGAAGGGAATAGGGGAAAAAAACTATGGCCAAATAAGTTGGAAAACTTTTTTTTTAAATATTAAATTTTATTTAGTTACTTTTCAAGTACATTTTTTTAATCTATTTCTCCCATCCCACCCCACCCCCCCGCCCGGTCTTCCCCCTCCCTCCCATCCCCCTCCAGTCCTCATATCTGTGTCTTTCATACTTGTTCCTCAAAATCCCTCCCCCTTTTTCCCCTTAAGTTCCCTTCCCTCTCCTCTCTGGTCGCTGCCTACTTGTTCTCTATTTCAGTGTCTTTGTTTTTATTCTGTTTGCTTGTTTGTTTTATTATTTAGCTTCCTGTTAAAGGCGAGATCATATGGTATTTGTCCTTCATTGCCTGGCCTATTTCACTCAGCATAATGCTTTCCAGTTCCATCCATGTTGTTGCAAAAGGTAGTAGCTCCTTCTTTCTCTCTGCTGCATAGAATTCCATTGTGTATATGTACCATAATTTTTGGATCCATTCATTTACTGATGGGCAAGTAGGTTGCTTCCAACTCTTGGCTATTGTAAATTGTGCTGCTATGAATATTGTGGTGCATAGGTTCTTTGAAATTGATGTTTTAGGATTCTTGGGGTATAATCCTAGCAGTGGAATTGCTGGGTCAAAAGGCAGGTCAATTTTTATTTTTCTGAGAAAATTCCATACTGTTTTCCATAATGGTTGTACCAGTCTGCAATCCCACCAACAGTGAACTAAGATCCCCTTTTCCCCACACCCTCTCCAACATTTGTTGTTTGTTGCTTTGTCTATTATAGCCATCCTGACTGGTGTAAAGTGGTATCTCATTGTGGTTTTAATTTGCATCTCTCTGATAGCTAACGATATTGAGCATCTCTTCATGTGTCTCTGGATATTCTGTATGTCCTCTTTAGAGAAGTGTCTGTTCAAGTCCTTTTCCCATTTTTTAATTGGGTTCGATGTCTTCCTAGAGTGGAGTCGTGTAAGTTCTTTGTATATTTTGGAGATTAAACCTTTGTCTGAGGTATCATTGGCAAATATGTTTTCCCATACAGTTGGTTGTCTTTTTAAATTAATACTGTTTTCTTTAGCCATGCAGAAGCTTTTTATTTTGATGAGATCCCATTTGTTTATTCTTTCCTTTATATTCCTTGCTCTAGGGGACATATCGGTAAAAACATTGCTGCGTGGAATATCTGAGATTTTCCTGCCAATGTTCTCCTCTAGGACTTTAATGTTGTCACGGCTTATATTTAAGTCTTTTATCCACCTTGAATTTATTTTGGTGTATGGTGTAAGTTGGTGCTCAAGTTTTATTTTTTTGCATGTAGCTATCCAGTTCTCCCAACACCATTTGCTGAAGAGGCTATCTTTACTCCATTTTATGTTACTGCCCCCTTTGTCGAATATTAATTGACTGTAGAGAGTTGGGTTGATTTCTGGGCTCTCTGTTCTGTTCCATTGGTCTATGTGCCTGTTTTTATGCCAGTACCAGGCTGTTTTGATTACAGTGGCCTTGTAATACAGTTGGATATCAGGTATTGTGATCCCTCCTACTTTGTTCTTCTTTCTCAAAAGAGCAGCTGCTATTCAGGCTCATTTATGATTCCATATAAATTTTTGAAGTGTTTGTTCTATGTCTGTGAAATACGCCATTGGTACTTTAATAGGTATTGCATTGAATCTGTATATTGCTTCAGGTAGTATGGACATTTTGATGATATTAATTCTTCCAGTCCATGAACACGGTATATGTTTCCATTTGTTTGTGTCTTCCCTGATTTCTTTCTTCAGTGCTGTGTAGTTTTCTGCATACAGGTCTTTTACCTCTTTGGTTAGGTTTATTCCCAGATATTTTATTTTTCTTTTTGCTATATCAAATGGGATTTTTCCCTTGATTTCTGCTTCTGCTGATTCATTGTTCGTATACAAAAATGCCTTTGATTTCTGGATATTGACTTTGTAACCTGCTGTTTTGCCAAATTCATTAATTAGTTTGAGCAGTTTTTTGGTAGAGTCTATAGGATTTTCCATGCACACTATCATGTCATCTGCAAACAGTGACAGTTTTTTTTCCTCCTTTCCTATTTGGATGCCTTTTATTTCCTTTTCCTGCCTGATCGCTGTGGCCAAAACTTCTAATACTATATTGAATGAAAGTGGGCATCCTTGTCTTGTTCCTGATCTTAGTAGAAAAGCTTTTAGTTTTTGCCCATTGAGTATGATATTGGCTGTAGGTCTCTCATAAATGGCCTTTATTATATTGAGGAATGCTCCCTCTATTCCCACTTTGCTAAGTGTTTTTATCATAAATGGGTGTTGTACCTTATTGAAAGCTTTTTCTGCGTCTATTGATATGATCATGTGTTTTTTGCTTTGCTTTTGTTTATGTGATGAATTACATTTACTGTTTTGCGAATGTTGAACCATCCTTGCATCCCTGGGATGAATCCCACTTGGTCATGGTGTATAATCTTTTGGATATATTGTTGGATGCGATTTGCCAATATTTTGTTGAGG
>NW_026521286.1:0-8605 GCF_021234435.1 Artibeus jamaicensis
GGCCCCAAAGCGGCAGCAAAGGTGAGAGTGAGGAGGCACAGGTGTGAACCACTTGCAACTTGGAGGAGGGTTGGGGAGGAGGAAGGCAAACTCCAGGTCACTGGAGAAGAACTAAAGGGGAACTGGACCTACAGGTCTTTGATAGGTTCAAAATTTTAAAACATTTTCAGTGTCTCCTTTGCTTCCTTTTTTGACTCCATGTCGATTTCATTTTCATCTGCAAAAAACACATTCTAAAAGCTATACATGAGGTTCAGTATTGACAAACCCTAAGAGGCTAAAAGTAAGATGGATGTGTTCTCACAGTGGAGGGTACTATAGGATTATTGCACACACTTTGGACCTATAGCAGACATTGTGGGTGGTTGAGTAACCAAACAGACATGAGATAGAATAGCAAGAGGAAACAACTAAATTTAATACACATATACACATGGAATCCCCACAACATGAGAGAGAGAATCAGAGATCTCACTTTACAAAAGGTTCAGAAAGGAGAGAGTGCTGTGGGAAGATGGCGATTCTGGAATCCACATGAGTGCATCTTGCAGAGGAACGGAGACCTTCGGTGCAGCTTTATTTAAGAACAGCTAAAAATATGGGGACTCTGGGGTATTGTTGAATTATAGCCTGGTGGGGGAGCAAGAGAAGGCCTTGGGTCTTGTGGGATAACAGCTCCTGGAGCAGAGAGTGCTCTCAGCTCCAATTCCACAAGGTTGGAATTCTGCAACAGAAACCTATTAACACTCTTTTTTTACAGTGACATCAAGGCACTACATGGACAGGTTCTAAGTTAGTAAAGGCACTACTGGAGCCAAGGAATATACAGGGAAAAAACTGTACAATAGAGTGAAATATAAGTGGAAATTTATATCACAATGAAAGTGGCATTTTAAGTCAGGAGCAAATAGCAGCATCATGCAATGAACAGTGATGAGAGAACTGGGTAGTTAGTTGGAAAAAAATTGGACTGATATCTCATACCATGCACCAAAGTAAATTTTGAATAAAGTATTTAAATTTAAAAAGTACAACCAAGAAACTATAAAACTTTAAAAAATAAACTTAGCATTATATAAATGTTGCACAATCAGATGTCGAAGAGCTCAATGTATGATCAAAAGCCAACTAAATAAAAGTAAATGGAACCCTGAATGAAAAACAAACTATAAACTTAAGTCAAAACTAAAAAAGAAAAGTATTTACAATTCATATCACACACTAAAGGCTAATTTTAATATATAAAGAACTCTGAAATCAATTTAAAAAGGGATCTAAGAGGAAAATGAGCAAGAGCTATAGTCAGGTAATTCATGTAAAACAGTTAATAATAAAAGTGTTTAATAATGTACTAAAATGTTACATAGTTATAAATATAATACAAAATATTGATATAACTAAGCTATAAGTATTTAACTTTTCATAGAGAATATTTAAATGTCAGAAACATCATACAGATTTGACAAGATGGAGGTAGATACACTGTGCCTCCTTGCAACCATCAAAACTTCTTTGTACCTGTGATTCTGATTCCATTCTTCATGTTCATTAACTTTGTTTTTTAGAGTCAATTTTTTTTCCAGTTTAAAAAATAATGAGGGTTCAATGTCCTCTGCTTTAATAGAGCTGTTGAAAACTGCAATGATTCAGCCTAGGAAGTCATGAGTTCTTCAACTGAAAGGATTCCTTTTTTTTTTTGTAATTAATTTTATTTAGTTATTTTTCAAGTACACTTTTTTGTCTATTTTTCCCATCCCAGCCTCCCCTGCCGCTTGCTCCCCACCTCCCTTCCATTTTCACCCCTTCTTTTTGTCCCTGAGTCCTTTCCTATTTGTTCCTCCAAATTCCTTGTTTCCCTTTGGTCACACCTTGTTCTCTATTTCAGTGTTGTCTTTTGGTTTTTTTTTTCTGCTTGCTTGCTTGTTTTGTTGTTTGCTTTCCTGAGGTGAGATCATATGGCATTTGTCTTTCAGCACCTGGCCTATTTCACTAGATATCGTTAGTTCCATCAAAAGGTAGTAGCTCCTTCTTTCTCTGAAGGATTCCATTGTTGCAGGCCTACAGCAATCTCTTTTGATCAATTCATTTACTGATGGGCAAATCTGTGTTGCTTCCAACCTTGGCTATTGTAAATTTTGTTGAACATTGTGTACATAGTGTTCTTTGATATTGCTGTTTTAAGGTTTAGGATATAATCCCAACAGTGGAATTGGGGAGTCAAAAGGCAGGCCGTTTTTTCTGAGAAAATTCCATACTGTTTTCCTATAATGGTTGTACCAGGTCTGCAATCCTACCAACAGTGGACTAAGGACCCCTTTTCCCCACAACCTCCAACATTTGTTGTTTGTTGCTTTGTTTATGATAGCCATCCTGACTGGTGTAAAGTGGTATCTCATTGTATTTTTAATTCTGCATCTCTCTGATAGCTAAATCTATATTGAGCATCTCTTTCATGTGTCTCTGAATGTTCTAAGGTCCTCCTGGAGAAGTGTTTGTCTAAGTCCTTTTCCCATTTTTTAATTGTTGTGTCTTCCAGAGGAGTCATAAGTTTTGTATATTTTGGAGATTAAACCTTTGTCTAGTGTATCATTATAAATATGTTTTCCCAAACAGTTGGTTGTCTTGCTAATTTAATATTGCTTTTAGCCACACAGAAGTTATTTTGATGAGATCCCATTTGTTTATTCTTTCCTTTACATTCCTGCCTCCTAGGGGACATATCAGGCAAAAGTTGCTGTGAAATATCTGAGATTTTCACAATGTTTCCTCCTTAGGACTTTAATGGTGTCACGATACATTTAAGTCTTTACCCACCTTTGGAATTTATTTTGGGTGTGCATGGTGTAAGTCTGTGCTCAAGTTTCATTGTATGTAGCTGTCCAGTCTCTCCCAACACCATTTTGTTGAAGAGGCTTATCTTTACTCCATTTTATGTTACTGCCCCTCTTGTCAAATATTAATTGACTGTAGAGAGTTGGGTTGGATTTCTGGGCTCTCCGCTCTGTTCCATTGGTTATGTGCTCTGTTTTTATGCCACACTAGTAGTTTTGGATTACAGTGGCCTTAATACAGTTTGATATCAAGCATTGTGGATCCTACTTTGTTCTTCTTTTCTAAAAATTGCAGTAGCTTATTCGAGGTCATTTATGGTTCCACATAAATTTTCTGTTTGATCTATGTTCAGAAATATGCCATTGGCACTTTAATAGGTATTGCATTGAATTCACTATTGTTGGGTAGTATGGACATTTTGATGATATTAATCTTCCAATATGAACAAGGTATATGTTTCCCATTTGTTTGTGTCTTCCTTTAATTCTTCGTGTGTAAGCTTGTATACAGGTTTACCCTCCTTTAGTTAGGTTTATTCCCAGATATTTATTTTTTTGATATCAGATGGGATTTTTTCATCTTGTTGCTGATTCAATGTTGGTATACAAAAAAGTGCCTTTGATTTCTGGATATTGACTTTGTATCCAGCTGTTTGCCAAATTCATTAATTAGTTCGGCAGTTTTTACAGGAGTCTATAGGATTTTCCATGTACACTATTCATGTCATCTGCAAACAGACAGTTTTGCTTTTCTCTCTTTCCTATTTGGATGTCTTTTTCCTTTTCTTGCCTGTGCTTGGGAAAACTTCTAATACTATATTCAATACAAGTGGTGAAAGTGGACAACCTTGTCTTGTTCCTGATCTAGTGAAAAAGCTTTTAGTTTTTTTCCCATTGAGTATGATATTGGCTGTAGGTCTCTTGGCCTTTATTATTTTGAGAAATGTTCCTGTATTCCCTTCACTTTGTTGAGTGTTTTTATCATAAATGGGTGAAGTTGTACTATCTAAAGCTTTTTCTGTATCTATTAATAAGGATCATGATTTTTGTCTTTGCTTTTGTTTATGTGATGTATTACATTTACTGATTTGCAAATATTGAACCATCCTGCATCTCTGGACAACTTGCACTTGGTCATGTGGTAAAGTGATCTTTGATATATTGTTGATGCAATTTGCCAATATTTTTTTGAGTGATTTTGGCATCTATGTTCATCAGTGATATTGGCCTGAAGTTTTCTTTTCTTTGTTGTGTCTCTATCTGGTTTTGGAATTAAGTGATGATGCTGGTTTCATAAAGAATTGGAGTTTTCCATCCTTCTGGATTTTTGGAATAGTCTAGGAGAATAGGGTTAGTTCTCTCCTGAACAAGTTGTAGATGTGAAACTTCATCTGTCCAGGGCTTTTGTGTGATGGGAGTTTTGATTAATGCTTCAATTTTTAGTTTTTATTGGTGTATTTAGATTTTCTTTTTCATTGAGTTTTGGGGAGATTATAGTATTTTTCAGATATGTGGCCATTTCCCCTAGGTTCTCAAATTTCTTGGCATGTAGTTCTTCATAGTAATTTTTACAATCCTTTCTTATTTCTGTGGTATCAGTTGTAATTCTTTCTTTCTGATTGCTGCTTATTCTCTCTCTTCTTTTCATTTCTGATTGTGTTTATTTGTGTCTCTTCTCTTCTTTCTTCTTGAGGAGCCTACTTAAAGGCTTGTCTATTTTGTTTATCTTTCCTTAAAGAACCAACTCCTGGATTCATTGATCCTTAAAATTGTGCTTTAGTTTCTATGTCATTTAATGTCCCATCTGTTTTTCTTCTTTTTGGGCTGCCTTTGTTGTTGTTCCTCGAGTTCTTCCAGGCATAAGGTTAGTTGTTTGTTTGAAATGCTTTTTTAGGTAGGCCTGTGCATTGCTATAAACTTTCTCAGGACTGCCTTGGCTGTGTCCCATAAGTTTTGTTAAGCGAGATCATTTTCATTTGCTTCCAGAAATGTTCTGATTTCTTCCCCACTTACTGACTCATTCATTGTTTAATAATACCATTCAGTCTCCATGATTGGTGTTGGGCTTTTTTCTTTGGGGTTGGTTTCAATTTCAGTCCCTTGTGGTCAGAGAAGATGTGCTTGCAGGATTTCAATTTTCTTGAATTTTTTATAGCCTGTCTTGTGTCCTATCATGTGGTCTATCTTTGAGAATGTTCCATGTGCATTTGAAAAGAATGTGTATTTAGCTTCTTTGGGATGAAGGGCTCTTCAGTTAAGTCCATATCATTTAGGGTGGTGTTTTATGCCACAATAACTTTGTTGATAATTTGTTTGGAAGATCTGTCCATTTTTGATAGTGGGGTGTTCAAATCCCCCACTATGATTGTGTTGTTGTCTATATCTTTCTTGAAATCCTCTAAGATTTTCTTTATATATTTTGGTGCTCCTGTGTTGGGTGCATATATATTTATGATGTTAATGTCTTCTTTGTGATTCTTCCTTTGAGTATTATGAAGTGCCCTTCTGGCTACTCTTATGGCTCTTTTTTGAAGTTCATTTTGTCCATTATGAGAATTGCTACCCCAGATTTTTTCTTCTTGTCCATTTGCTTGGAAAATTTGTTTCCAGTCTTTTCACTTTTAGTCTGTGATGGTCTTTTGTCAGAGGTGGTCTCTTTGTAGGGGCAGCAGTATATGTGGGTCATGCTTTTATTCATTGAGCTATTCTCTGTCTTTTGATTGAAGCATTTAATCCATTTACGTTAAGGTTATTATTGATAGGTACTTATTCATTGCCATTTTGTACCTTGTGTTCCTCTCTGTCTCCCTCTTTTATCCTTCCTTCCTTAAAGGTAGACCTTTTGGTATTTCTTGTTGAGCTGGTTTGGTGGAGGCGTATTCTTTAGATTTTGTCTTGGAAGCTCTTTATTTGGCCATCTATCTTGATTGAGAGCCTTGCTGGGTAAAAGTAGCCTTGGTTGTAGGCCTCTGTTTCTCATTACTTGGAATATTTCTGCCACTTTTCTTCTCTTGCTTGGAGTCTGAGAGTGTAGCTAACCTTATTGGGGCTCCTCTTGTATGTTATTTTTTTTCTCCCTTTTCATTTTAATATTCTTCCTTCTCTTTGTCTTGGAATTTTGCCATTTTGATGATGATGTGTCTTATGGCCTCTGGTTTGATTGGGACTTCAGATTCCTGGATTTAGAGATTTTCTCTTATCAAATTAGGAAATTTTCTCTCATTACCTTTTCAAATAGGTTTTCATCCCTTTGTTCTTCTTCTTCTCCTTCTTCTGGTATTCCTATTATTCGGATATTATTACGTTTTCATATTCTTCAGATTTCTTCAGAATCGCCATTCTTTCTGATCCTCTTTTCATTTTCTTGCTCTTCTGTGAGATGCTTTCACCTTGTCCTCCAACCTCACTAACTCTCCCCACGCTCATCTATCCTACTGGAAATTCTACTGTGTTCTTCAATTAGGAAATTGTATCTTCATTTCCTCTTGTCTCTGATGATAGTTTCCATTTTCTTTTCATGTTGCTCTAGTTTTCAGAGAAATCATTGTTTCCCTGGAGTTTCTGGTAGTTCACTGTGAGCTCTTTGAACTTTATAACCAGTGGCTGGAATCACCATCTATAGTTGATCAGCTCTATTTCATCTTAACATTCTTCTGAAGTTTCTGCTTTTTCTTTCATTTGGGGGATTGGTTTCTTTGTCTTCCGGTTGTTTGGAGACCTTCTCGTTAGTCTCTGCATCTAAAGTTGATCTGTTCTGAAAGCCTGGCTTTATGGTGTAAACTTCTGTAGAAGGGATCCCTGCAGTCTCAGTGGTGCAGACTCCTTTTTCTTGATGTTCTTCGTTTCCACCTACTCTCACGCTGGTCCTCCAAGCTGGTCGGGTGTTGGTCGCCTACCACTGCTGAATGTCCTGCCTCCAGTCCTCAAGACCCAGGCCTACATTACTGGTAGCAGGCCATGGTCGGGAACTGTCCCAGTCTTTGGCCCTCTCTGCTGTCTGTGGCTGCCACAGGGTTGGTGGTTCTGCTGTGAACCCGGCATCGTCTGTTTGGCAGCAGCACGGGCTGAGAACGTCCCGGTCTGGCCATCAGTGGGTCCTCTGCGCCCCAGGGCCGCTCGTGGTGGAGCAAGTCCAGGTTCGTGATCCCCGGCGTCCAGTCCAATCGCTATGGCAGCGGCACAGAGCTGAGAATGTCCCCCGTAGCTGGCTCAGGACCCAGGTCTGTCTCTATGGTGTAGCCACAGGGGCCTTTGGTGTCCAGCCTCAATGACCTTCTGTTGCCCAGTGTAGCTATGGCATAGGCACAGGGCCACAATGTCCCAGCTCTGGGTTCCTCATTCCCTTCAATCTCCCAGGACTGTCACAGGGTTGAGTGTCCCAGCCCCCATGGTCCAGCTCCCAGGCTGTTGCTCTGGCGGCAACAGGGGCGCAGAGACCCATTCAGTATCTGGACTTTGCCGCTGTCTGGTGTTTCAGTGTCGGTCACAATCTCTGTCTTTTAATTTCATAAATGCTACAACTGATGGTTTATTGTACTGTTTCTTCAGGATCACAGGATTTTCACCCAGAGCACAGGAGCCAGCATCAGCTCCATTCACTCACGTTCTTCCCCAGCATCCTCCTCTAGAGACAATTGTTGATAGATACGACATTATATTGTTCATTGCTCTTATCTTCTTTTAAAGAAGACCTCTTTTAATATGTCATATAATTTGGTTTGTGGTGATGGTCTTAGCATTTTCTGTCTGGGAAGCTTTTCATCTTTCCCTTCGATTCTAAAAAGACAGCTTTGCTAGATAGAGCAATCTTTGGTTGTCCAATATATTTGATTTGAATGTTCTTCCAATCCCTTCTAATCTGCAAAGGTTCTTTTAAGAAATCAACTGAAAGTATTATGGAGATACCTTCTAGGTAAGTAACTTCTCTTTTCTCTCTTGCTGCTTTTTAAGATTCTAAGTCTTTAACCTTTGGCATTTTGATTATGTGTCTTGGATAGGCCATATTTGGTTCCTTCTTGCTTAGAATTATCTGTACTTCCTGGCTTGCATGTCTTTACCTTCACTCAAGCTAGGGAAGTTTTTCTCTCATTATTTTTCAAGTAGGTTTCAAGATCTGGAACATTTTTCCTTCCAGCACCCCCATGTCACAAATGTTGGAACACTTGACACTGTGCCAGAGACTCCTTACACTATCTTCACTCTTTAAATTTTCCTCTTTTGCTGATTTGATTCTCAGCTCATGCACTCACTGTTGGACTCTGCATATTATTCTTCATTTGAATTAGTGTACCCTTCATTCTTGAATGGGTATTTTTTATGCTGTTGAGATTCTCTACCAAGTTCACTGAATATCCCTACAACCAGTGTTTCAACTCAGCAGGAGTAGATTGTTTGTCTCCATTTTGTTTCATTCTTTTCTTGAGGTTTCTATCTTCTTCTTCCATTTGGGCCATGTTTCTTTTGTATCTACCTTATTTTGGTAGCCCTGTGTTTGTTTTCATGTATTAGTTAAAGCTTCTATGTCTCACAGGCTAGAGGCAATTAGTAGGTGCCCCTGTAGGGATCAGGCAGCTGTGTCTTCTGTCACCCGAGTTGGGCATTGAGGTACACCTTTTGTGTGGGCTGGCGTGACATCCTCCCAAGACAGTTGAATTGATTTCTGTTTACATCAATGGGACAGATCTACTCAGGCTAATCAGCTGCAAGGATCAATATGACTCACTGACCACCGACCTTGGACCAGTGTGGAAGATCAGCTGTGTGGGTCACACCCC
>NW_026521287.1:0-15322 GCF_021234435.1 Artibeus jamaicensis
TTTTTTTTGCTTTCTTTTTTTTTTTTCATTTTTTTTTAATTTTATTTAGTTATTTTTCAAGTACAGTTTTTTGTCTATTTTTCCCATCCCAGCCTCCCCTGCCCCTTGCTCCCCACCTCCCTCCCATTTCCTCCCCCCCCTTTAGTTCTCGTCCCTGTGTCCTTCCTATTTGTTCCTCCAAATCCCTCCCCCCTTTTTCCCCTTAACTTCCCTTCCTTCTCCCCCTCTGGTCACTATCCCCTTGTTCTCTATTTCAGTGTCTTTGTTTTTTTGGGGTTTTTTTTTCTGCTTACTTGTTTGTTTTGTTGTTTAGCTTCCTGTTAAAGGTGAGATCATATGGTATTTGTCTTTCAGCACCTGGCCTATTTCACTCAGCATAATGCTTTCCAGTTCCATCCATGTTGTTGCAAAGGGTAGTAGCTCCTTCTTTCTCTCTGCAGCATAGAATTCCATTGTGTATATGTACCACAATTTTTGGATCCATTCATTTACTGATGGGCACCTAGGTTGCTTCCAACTCTTGGCTATTGTAAATTGTGCTGCTATGAACATTGTGGTGCATAGGTTCTTTGATATTGATGTTTTAGGATTCTTAGGATATAATCCTAGCAGTGGAATTGCTGGGTCAAAAGGCAGGTCGATTTTTATTTTTCTGAGAAAATTCCATACTGTTTTCCATAATGGTTGTACCAGTCTGCAATCCCACCAACAGTGAACTAAGGACCCCGTTTCCCCACAACCCCTCCAACATTTGTTGTTTGTTGCTTTGTTTATGATAGCCATCCTGACTGGTGTAAAGTGGTATCTCATTCTGGTTTTAATTTGCATCTCTCTGATAGCTAATGATATTGAGCATCTCTTCATGTGTCTCTGAATGTTCTGTATGTCCTCCTTGGAGAAGTGCTTGTTCAAGTCCTTTTCCCATTTTCTAATTGGGTTGGGTGTCTTCTTAGAGTGGAGTCGTGTAAGTTCTTTGTATATTTTAGAGATTAAACCTTTGTCTGAGGTATCATTGGCAAATATGTTTTCCCATACAGTTGGTTGTCTTGCTAATTTAATACTGTTTTCTTTAGCCATGCAGAAGCTTTTTATTTTGATGAGATCCCATTTGTTTATTCTTTCCTTTACATTCCTTGCTCTAGGGGACATATCAGTAAAGAAGTTGCTGCGTGAAATATCTGAGATTTTCTTGCCAATGTTCTCCTCTAGGACTTTAATGGTGTTATGACTTACATTTAAGTCTTTTATCCACCTTGAATTTATTTTGGTGTATGGTGTAAGTCTGTGCTCAAGTTTCATTTTTTTGCATGTAGCTGTCCAGTTCTCCCAACACCATTTGTTGAAGAGGCTACTTTTACTCCATTTTATGTTACTGCCCCCTTTGTCGAATATTAATTGACTGTAGAGAGTTGGGTTGATTTCTGGGCTCTCTGTTCTGTTCCATTGGTCTATGTGCCTGTTTTTATGCCAGTACCAGGCTGTTTTGATTACAGTGGCCTTGTAATACAGTTTGATATCAGGTATTGTGATCCCCCCTACTTTGTTCTTCTTTCTCAAAAGAGCAGCTGCTATTCGAGCTCGTTTATGGTTCCATATAAATTTTCGAAGTGTTTGTTCTATGTCTGTGAAATATGCCATTGGTACTTTAATAGGTATTGCATTGAATCTGTATATTGCTTTGGGTAGTATGGACATTTTGATAATGTTAATTCTTCCAATCCATGAACAAGGTATATGTTTCCATTTGTTTGTGTCTTCCTTGATTTCGTTCTTCAGGGCTGTGTAGTTTTCTGCATACAGGTTTTTTACCTCCTTGGTTAGGATTATTCCCAGATATTTTATTTTTCTTTTTGCTATATCAAATGGGATTTTTTCTCTTTATTTCTGCTTCTGCTGATTCACTGTTGGTATACAAAAATGCCTTTGATTTCTGGATATTGACTTTATAACCAGCTGTTTTGCCAAACTCATCAATTAGTTTGAGGAGTTTTTGGGTAGAGTCTATAGGATTTTCCATGTACATTATCATGTCATCTGCAAACAGTGACAGTTTTGTTTCCCTCCTTTCCTATTTGGATGCCTTTTATTTCCTTTTCTTGCCTGATCGCTGTGGCTAAAACTTCCAATACTATATTGAATAGAAGTGGTGAAAGTGGACAACCTTGTCTTGTTCCTGATCTTAGTGGAAAAGCTTTTAGTTTTTTCCCATTGAGTATGATATTGGCTGTAGGTCTCTCATATATGGCCTTTATTATTTTGAGAAATGCTCCTTGTATTCCCACTTTGCTGAGTGTTTTTATCATAAATGGGTGTTGTACCTTATCGAAAGCTTTTTCTGCATCTATTGATATGATCATGTGATTTTTGTCTTTGCTTTTGTTTATATGATGTATTACATTTACTGATTTGCGAATATTGAACCATCCTTGCATTCCTGGGATGAATCCTACTTGATCATGGTGTATGATCTTTTTGATATGTTGTTGGATGCGATTTGCCAATATTTTGTTGAGGATTTTAGCATCTATGTTCATCAGCGATATTGGCCTGAAGTTTTCTTTCTTTGTTGTGTCTCTATGTGGTTTTGGAATTAAGATGATGCTGGCTTCATAAAAAGAATTTGGGAGTTTTCCATTCTTCTGAATTTTTTGAAATAGTCTGTGGAGAATAGGGGTTAGCTCTTCCTTAAATGCTTTGTAGAATTCTCCTGTGAAACCATCTGGTCCGGGGCTTTTGTGTGATGGGAGTTTTTTGATTACTGCTTCAATTTCTTTTGCTGTTATTGGTGAATTTAGATTTTCTGCTTCTTTTTCACTGAGTTTTGGAAGATTGTATTTTTCTAGAAATGTGTCCATTTCCCCTAGGTTTTCAAATTTCTTGGCATACAGTTCTTCATAGTAATTTCTTACAATCTCTTCTATTTCTGTGGTATCAGTTGTAATCTCTCCTTTTTCATTTCTGATTGTGTTTATTTGTGTCCTCTCTCTTCTTTTCTTGATGAGCCTACTTAAAGGCTTGTCTATTTTGTTTATCTTCTCAAAGAACCAACTCCTGGATTCATTGATCCTTAAAATTGTGCTTTTAGCTCTATGTCATTTAGTTCTGCTCCGATCTTGGTTATTTCCTTCCTTCTACTTGCTCTGGGCTGTTTTTGTTGTTCCTCAAGTTCTTGCAGGCGTAGGGTTAGGTTGTTTGTTTGAAATGTTTCTATATTCTTTAGGTAGGCCTGTATTGCTATAAACTTCCCTCTCAG
Source organism: Artibeus jamaicensis (assembly GCF_021234435.1). Classification (NCBI taxonomy): domain Eukaryota; kingdom Metazoa; phylum Chordata; class Mammalia; order Chiroptera; family Phyllostomidae; genus Artibeus; species Artibeus jamaicensis. The sequence goes on from NW_026521287.1 coordinate 3,254, forward strand.
GACTGCCTTGGCTGTGTCCCATAAGTTTTGGGTTGTTGTGCGATCATTTTCATTTGTTTCCAGAAATGTTTTGATTTCTTCCCTAATTTCATTCTTGACCCATTCATTGTTTAATAGCATACCATTCAGTCTCCATGCTTTTGGGTGCTTTGGGTTTTTTTCTTTGGGGTTGGTTTCTAATTTCAGTGCCTTGTGGTCAGAGAAGATGCTTGGTATGATTTCAATTTTTTTGAATTTGTTGAGGCTCCTTTTGTGTCCTATCATGTGGTCTATCTTTGAGAATGTTCCATGTACATTTGAAAAGAATGTGTATTTAGCTTCTTTGGGATGAAGGGCTCTATATATATCAGTTAAGTCCATTTCATCTAGGGTGTTGTTTAATGCCACAATATCTTTGTGGATAATTTGTTTGGAAGATCTGTCCATTTTTGATAGTGGGGTGTTCAAATCCCCTACTATGATTGTGTTGCTGTCAATATCTTTCTTGAAGTCCTCTAAGATTTTCTTGATATATTTGGGTGCCCCTATGTTTGGTGCATATATGTTTACAATGTTAATGTCTTCTTGGTGGATTCTTCCCTTGAGCATAATGAAATGACCTTCTGGGTCTCTCTTTACAGCCTTTTTTTTGAAGTCTATTTTGTCTGATATGAGAATTGCTACCCCAGCTTTTTTTCTTGTCCGTTTGCTTGGAAAACTTGTTTCCAGCCTTTCACTTTTAGTCTGTGATGGTCTTTTGTCCTGAGGTGAGTCTCTTGTAGGCAGCATATGTGTGGGTCATGCTTTCTTATCCATTGAGCTATTCTGTGTCTTTTGATTGGAGAATTTAATCCATTTACGTTTAAGGTTATTATTGATAGGTACTTATTCATTGCCATTTTTGTACCTGTGTTCCTCTCTGTCTCCCTCTTATCCTTCCTTCCCTTAAAGCAGTCCTTTTAGTATTTCTTGTAGAGCTGGTTTGGTGGAGGCATATTCTTTTAGACTTCTTTTGTCTTGGAAGCTCTTTATTTGGCCTTCTATCTTGATTGAGAGCCTTGCTGGGTAAAGTAGCCTTGGGTGTAGGCCTCTGGTTCTCATTACTTGAAATATTTCTTTCCATTCTCTTCTTGCTTGAAGTGTTTCCATTGAGAAGTCGGTAGCTAACCTTATTGGGGCTCCCTTGTATGTTATTTCTTTTTTCTCCCTTGCTGCCTTTAAGATTCTCTCTTTGTCTTGGAATTTTGCCATTTTGATGATGATGTGTCTTGAGGTGGGCCTCCTTGGGTTCCTCTTGATTGGGACTCTCTGTGATTCCTGGATTTGTGAGACTTTTTCTCTTATCAAATTAGGAAAATTTTCTCTTATTACTCGTTCAAATATGTTTTCTATCCCTTGTTCTTCTTCTTCTCCTTCTGGTATTCCTATTATTCGTATATTATTACGTTTCATATTGTCTTGCATTTCTCTTAATCCCTCTTCATTCTTTCTGAGCCTCTTTTCATTTTCTTGCTCTTTCTGTGAGATGCTTTCTACCCTGTCCTCCAACTCACTAATCCTATCCTCCGCTTCATCTATCCTACTTTGGAAACTTTCTACTGTGTACTTCAATTCGGAAATTGTATTCTTCATTTCCTCTTGTCTCTTGCTGATGGTTTCCATTTCCTTTTTGATGTTGCTGTAGTTTGCAGAGAGATCATTATAATTTCCCCTGTAGTTTCTGGTAGCTCACTGTGAGCTCTTTGAGCTCTTTGAACTTCGTAATAACCAGTGCTTTGAATTCACTGTCTGATAGTTGATCAGCGTCTATTTCATCTAACATTCTTTCTGAAGTTTCTGCTTTTTCTTTCATTTGGGGATTGTTTCTTTGTCTTCCCATTGTTTGAGACTCTTCTTGTTCGTCTCTGCTTCCAAAATTGATCTGTTCTGAAACACTGGTTTTATGGTGTAAACTTCTGTGGTATGATCCTTGTGAAGTTCAGTGGTACAGACTCCTTGAAGTTTCTTGATGTTCTTCGTGTCCACCTACACTCACGCTGGTCCTCGCACTGGTCTGTGCGTTGGTCGCCTACCACTGCTGAATGTCCCGGCTCTAGTAGCCGCCTCCTCAAGCACCCAGGCCCGTTACTAGGGCAGTGGCACAGAGGCTGGGAATGTCCTGGCTCCCGTATCTGGCTCTCTCTGCCGCCCAGGGCCGTCACAGGGGCTTGGAGTGTCCTGGTTTCCGTACCTGACTCCCCGGCCCGGCGTCTAGTCCTGTCTCTATGGCAGTGGCACAGAGGCTTAGAAAGTCCCAACTCCCGTACCTGATTCCCCAGTGTCCAATCCCCTTGCTATGGCAGCAGCACAGGGGTTGTGACCCTCCCAGTTCCCCGTAGAGGGATCCTCTGCCACCCCAGGCTGTCTCAGGGGTTTGGAGTGTCCAGGCTTCCGTACCTGACTCCCCGACGTCCAGTCCCGTCGCCATGGCAGCGGCACAGGATTTGAGATCTTCCCGGCTCCCGTAGCTGGCTCCTCAGCTGCGTCACAGGGGTTTGGAGTGTCCGGTTTCCGTACCTGGCTCCCCGGCGTCCAGTCTCGTCGCTATGGCAGAGACACAGGATTTGAGAGCTTCCCGGCTCCGGTAGCTGGCTCCTCAGGGTCCAGGCCTGTCTCTATGGCGGCGTCACAGGGGCCTTTGGTGTCCCTGCTCCTGCAACTGACCCTTCCGTTGCCCAGGCTAGTAGCTATGGCATCGGCACAAGGGTGTCCCCGCTCTGGTTCCTGACTCCTCTGTCTCCCAGGACCATCACAGGGGCTTGGAGTGTCCGGCTTCCGTACCTGAGGCCCCGGCTCCCAGGCCTGTTGCTCTGGCGGCAGTACAGGGGCCGCGTGAGACCCAGCTCCGGTAGCTGACTCTGCCGCTGTCTGGTGTTTCAGCGTCGGTCACAATCTCTGGTCTTTTAATTTCATAAATGCTGGGTAACCGATGGTTTATTGTGCTGTTTCTCCATAGATCTGCCAGGATTTTCACCCATGAGTTCAGGAGCTAGTATCCGCTCCATCTTACTCCGTCGCCATCTTCCCAGCATCCCCTAAATTTTTTTAAACATTTTAAAATTGTTGTTCAGGTACCGTTTTCTGCCTTTCCCTGCCACCCCTCTCCACAACCCCTGCCCTTCATACCTCCCTCCCCTCTTTGGACACACCCCTACCACCTGTTACTTTCCATGTGTCCTTTATAATTGTTCATGCAAACCCTTCACCCTTTTCCCCTATAATCCTCTCCTCTCTCCCCTCTGGTCACTGTCAACCTGTTCTCAATTTCAGTCTTTGTTTCTACTTTATTTGCTTGTTTGTATTGTTGATTAGGTACCTGATCAAAGTGAGATCATATGGTATTTGTCTTTCACCACCTGGCTTATTTCACTTAGCATAATGCTCACCACTTTCATTCATGCTGTTGCAAAGAATAAGAGCTCCTTCTTTCTTTCTGCTGCATAAAATTCTATTGTGTGAATGTACCATAGTTTTGGGATCCATTCATTTACTGATGGGCACTTAGGTTGCTTCCAGAAGTTGACTATTGTAAATTGTGTTGCTTTAAACATTGGGGTGGATAGGTTCTTTTGGATTGGTGTTTCAGGGTTCTTAGGATGTAATACTAGGAGTGGAATTGCTGGGTCAAGAAACAGTTCTGTTTTCAGTTTTCGGAGGGAATTCCATACTGTTTTCCATAGTGGTTGTACCAGTCTATAATGCCACCAACAGAGCACTAGGGTTCCCTTTTCGCCACAACCTCTCCAACACTTGTTGTTTGTTGCTTTGTTTATCATGGCCATTCTCAATGGTGTGAGGTGGTATCTCATTGTGGTTTCAACAATTCTAAAATCTTTATGAGACTGTAATAAATCCTGAATAGCCAGAGCAGTTTTGAGGAACAAAACTGGGGAGTCATGCTCATTACCTAATATCACACCATTCTATAAGGCTGTAACTATATTGTATTTGATAACTATAATCAAAACAACATGTTACTGGTAGAAAAGCAAACACATAGATCAAAGGAACAGAATAGCTCAGAAATAAACTCACCAATATGGCCAGTTAATTTGTGACAAAGGAGAAAAGAATATTCAAAGGTGTAAAGACAGTCTCCTCAATAAATGATGTTGGGATACATGCAAAAAGTGAAACTAGATCACTTTCTTATAAGACATGTAAGGAAAAGCTCAAATTGGTTAATGACTTATATTTAAGACCTGAAGCCCAAACAATCCTAGAAGAAAACATAGGCAAGGAACTTTTCCAAATCACTCTTAACAATATTTTTTGGACATGTCTTCTACAGCAGGGGAAGCAAAACAAACAAACAAATGGGACTACATCAAAGTAAAAAGTTTCTGCACAGGGCAGGAAACAGTTCACAAAATGAAAAGACAACTTGCTGAATGGGAAAAGATATTTGCCAGTGATACATCTGATTTGGGTTTAATATCCATAATATATAAGCACCTCATACAACTTAACACTAAAAATAAGGAAACCCAGAGCAAAACCAAAAAGAATCTAATTAAAATGGGCACAGGGCCTGGACAGACATCTCCAAAGAGAACATACAAATGGCCAATGGACATATGAAAAGGCATCAACATCACTGCTCATCAGCCAAATGCAAATTAATAGCACTGTGAGATATTACCTCACACTTGTCAGAATGGCTATCATCAATAAACTCAGAAACAACCAGTGTTGGTGAGGATTTGGAAAAAAGGGATCCTTTGTGCACTATTGGTGGGATTGTAACTTGGTGCAGCCACTGTGGAAAAGAATATGGAGGTTACTTAAAAAATTAAAAATAGAACTGGCATATGACCCTGAAATTTTACTTCTATGTATTTACCTGAGGAAACTGAAAACATTTATTTGAAAGGATACACGAACCTTTATGTTCATTGCTGCATTATGTACAACAACCAAGATATGGAAACAACCTAAGTGTCCATCAGTAGATGAATGGGTAAAGAAGAAGTAGTGCATATATACTATAGAAAATTACTCAGCCATCAAAAGTGAAACCTTGCCATTTGTGACAATATGAATGGACCTTAAAGGGTATAATACTAAGTGAAAAAAGTCACACAGAGTAAGACCAATACTGTATTTTGCCATGTATAATGCACAGCCACATTTTTGGCCCAAAGTTTAAGGGAAAACAATCTTTTGTTTTAGTTTGTTTTTAATGAATCTTTTTATTTATTTGTATTTAGATCCATGTTTTTGGTATTATAAAGGAATTTTATAATTCCTTTATTTTCCAATATATTATGGTATGAGAAATTTCATGTAAAAAGTAGTTTTACAGCGAGAGTTATACTTTTAAGGCATAACCATAAATAAAATAATTTAAAACATTTATCTAGATACAGAATTAGTATTACCCATGTATAATTCCCATCCTTATTTTTCCCTCAAAATTTTAGGGAAAAAGATGCACATTATATGCTGCAAAATATGGTACTATGATTTCACTTATTTGTAGAATCTAAAGAAAAAAATAAATGAACAAATGAAACAAAAATAAACATACAGAAAAGATAACAAAGTAATGATCACCAGATGGGCGAATGTTGCAGGAATAGGTGAAACAGCTGAAGAGATTTTTTGACCGTGCTGTTGTGTTGCTGTCTCCCCCAGTCTTTCAAAGATTCCTGCCACAAATTCTACCACGCAGAGATGGAAGAGCTCGACTTCCTCAAGGCTGCAGAGGAGGCCAGGACACACATAAACTCCTGGGTAGCAAAGAAGACAGAAGGTGAAAATATACTGTTATTCTATTTTAATAGTATTTTAATAAGTTTGACTGTCAGTTTCTTCATAGGAACATGAAATGTAAATGAGTAATTGTTTTTCTCAAAATAACTGTAAACTGCCCTGGCCCGATAGAATAGTTGGTGAATATCATCCTGAGATGCCAAAGTTTTTTGGGGTGTTTTATCCCAGTCAGGGCACATACAAGAATGAACCAATGAATGTGTAAGTGGAAGAACAAATCAGTGTCTGTCTATCTCCCAAACAAAACTTCTCTCCTGCCCCCCCTTTGCTCCCTCTCCCAAGCTTCTCCTCCTCCTTCTCGCCCCTACTCTCCCCGTCTTGATCCATAAATTAAAAAAATATAGAAAAACAGTAAAGCTTTAAACTTCACTGACAATTTATGATTAAATTCTCTAGCATTTTCCTGCTCTTATTAAAATAAATGTGATTTCTCTACATATCCAGTATGCCTCTTCCAGAATAATCCACATATCGATTTTTTTCTAAATACTTTATTAGCATATTTCAGATTTTTAAAAATTTTACCCTTTTTATTGATTATGCCATTACATTTGTTCTGTTCCCCTCCTCCACCCTGCATGCCCCTCCCCCCACCATTTCCCCTTTTTAGTTCATGAACACATGTCTCAAATTCTTTAGATTCTGTATTTCCCCCTACTATTCTTACCCTCCCCCTATCTATTTTCTATATACTGTGTATGCTACTTATTTTCTGTACCTTCTCCCCCCCTTCTCCTTCTTCCACTCCCCCTGTTGCTAATCCTCCACGTGATCTTCATTTCTATGATTCACTCCTGATCCAGCTGTCCTCTTAATTTGCTTTTGTTTTAGGTGTGGTTGTTGATAACTGTGAGTTTGCTGTCGTTTGACTGTTCAACTTTTTTATCTTCTTTTTCTTAGATAAGTCCCTTTAACATTTCATATAATAAGGGCTTGGTGATGATGAACTCCTTGAATTTGGTCTTATGTGAAAAGCACTTTATCTGCCCTTCCATTCTAAATGAAAACTTTGCTGGATACAGCAATCTTGGTTGTAGGTCTTTGGTTTTCATGACTTGGAATACTTCTTTCTAGCCCCTTCTTGCCTGTAAAGTCTCTTTTGAGAAATCAGCTGACAGTCTGATGGGAACTCCTTTGTAGGTGACTGTCCCCTTATCTCTTGCTGCTTCTAGGATTCTCTCCTTCATTTTACTCTTGGCTAATGTAGAGACTTTCGCCAAGATGGAGGCATAGGTGGATATGCCGTGCCTTCTCACACAACCAAGTTTAGAGACAACCAAATATAACAATAGAAAACATAGCCAGAACACGGAAAATTGAACTTTTCAGAAGTCCGTTAACAACAAATTCTTCAGCCTGACTGGTAAGGGGCGAAACCAGCGGCTGGTGGAGCAGGGTTGCACAGGAGGACTTGGTCAGACAGAGTCAGGCGGGCAGAATCCAAGCGCGTGGAATCCAGGCACAGGGGTGGACCTAGTGAGCTACCGAGCAAGTGACCAGGCGAACGACCGCGGGAGAGACAGCGGGGGAGCAGGGCTGCAAATTGACTGTGGTGGAGCATTAGTGCACGGGTGAACAGGTAAGGGAGTGGGCAGTTGGACCGGGGCCCGGCGGGTCCCCGCAGCAAGCGGCAGGGAGAGCACCGCCATTTCCCTGCTCTGACCCCACCTCCACATACAGCATCATAACCCAGCAACTCTGAGTGGCCCGGCCCAGGTGAACCACCTAAGGCGCTGCTCCTCACCCAGCTGTGAGAAACAGCAGAGGGGGGTGCCATTTCCCCGCTCTGACAACGCCCCCACATACAGCGTCACAACCCAGCGACCTGGGAGTCCAAGGCGTCACTTCTCACACTTAAAGGGTGCGAACAGACCAAAAATGATGCAAGAAGATCTCAAAGCCCCAGAGCCTATAAATCTAAGTGATGAAGAAATAGCAAAACTCTCAGATGCACAGTTTAAAACACTGGTGATCAGGATCCTCACAGAACTGGTTGATTATAGGCACAAATTAGACAAATATATGAAGGCGAAACTAATTGAAATGAATGGAATTGCACAGGACACCAATAGCAATGAAAAGGAAACTGGGACTCCAATCAATGGAGTGGACCAGAAGAAAGCAAATAATGGCCAAACAGAAAAGAGTCAAGAAGCAAAAATTCAAAGAAATGAGGAGAGTCTTAGGAACCTCCAGGACATCTTTAAACACTTCAACATCTGAGTTATAGGGGTACCAGAAGGGGAAAAGGCATAGCCACCAGTGGAAATCTTATTTGAACAAATAATAAAGGAGAATTTCCCCAATCTGGCAAAGGAAATAGACTTCCAGGAAACCCAGGAAGCTCAGAGAGTCCCTAAGAAGTTGGACCCAAGAAGGAACACACCAAGGCACATCATCATTACATTATCCAAAATTAAAATGAAGGAGAGAATCCTAGAAGCAGCAAGAGGTAAGGAGACAGTCACCTACAAAGGAATTCCCATCAGACTGTCAGCTGATTTCTCAAAAGAGACCTTACAGGCAAGAAGGGGCTGGAAAGAGGTATTCCAAGTCATGAAATCCAAAGACCTACAACCAAGATTGCTCTATCCAGCAAAGCTTTCATTTAGAATGGAAGGACAGATAAAGTGCTTCTCAGATAAGATCAAATTCAAGGAGTTCATCATCACCAAGCCCTTATTATATGAAATGTTAAAGGGATTTATCTAAGGAAAAGAAGTTAAAGAAACATGAACAGTGAAAGGACAACAAACTCACAGTTACTAACAACCACACCTAAAACAAAAGTGAACTAAAAGGACAGCTAGATCAGGAGTGGAAACATAGAAATGAAGATCTCAAGGAGGGTTAGCAACAGGGGAGTGGGAGGAGGAGAAGTGGGGAGAAGGTACAGAAAATAAGTAGCATAGACAGTGGATAGAAAATAGATGGGGGGCAAGAATAGCATGGGAAATATAGAATCTAAAGGACCTGAGACACATGGTCATAAACTAAAGGGGGGGTAATGGTGGGGATGGGGGGGTAGGGTGGAGGGGAATGAAAGGGGGAATAGAACAACTGTAACAGCATAATCAATAAAAAAATTAAAAAAAAATCTTGGCTAATGTAATGATGATGTGCCTTGGTGTGTTTCTTCTTGGATCCAACTTCTTTGGGACTCTCTGAGCTTCCTGGATTTCCTGGAAGTCTATTTCCTCTGCCAGAATGGGGAAGTTCTCCTTCATTATTTGTTCAAATAAGGTTTCCACTCTTGACTCTTCCCCTTCTGGTACCCCTATAATTCGAATGTTGGAACGTTTAAAGATATCCTGGAGGTTCCTAAGCCTCTCCTCATTTTTTTGAATTCTTGTTTCTTCATTCTTTTCTGTTTGGCCAATATTTGCTTTCTTCTGGTCCACTCCATTGACTTGAGTCCAGACTCCTTTCCATTACTATTGGTGTCCTTTGCGTTACCATTCATTTTAATTAGTTTAGCTTTCATATGTTTCTCTAATTTGTGACTAAAATCAACCAGTTCTGTGAGGATCTTGATCAGCAGTGTTTTGAACTGTGCATCTGAAAGTTTGGCTATTTCCTCATCACTTAGAATTATCGGCTCTGGGTCTCGTTAACCTGTTTAGCCGAGCATTTCATCCTTTTTTTTGGACTCCGTATTGTCGATTTTCTGTGTGGTCTGGTTGTGTTTATCATTGTTAAAAATAGTTGTTCTTAGATTTGGTGGTGCACGAAAGCAAGGTGGGTCCACCTACACCTCCATCTTGGTGGAAGTCCCACATTTCGATTTTTGTTGTTGCTAATGTTAACCCAATTCTTCTTTTCACAAATAGTACAAAGATGCACTTGGATACAGGTCTCAGGCTGTCTTCCTGTGCAGCATGGCTCGTACCCTGCAGCACCCTATGCAGAATGCTCACTGCACCCTCCCCTCATGATGATTCTTCCTTTAAACTGTTCTTTACACTTGCTACAAACTTGGACCTTTCTTTAGGCACTAGGCATTCCTATCTCACTTGTGAGGAATTCATCCTGCATATATTACTTTGTTAATTTTCCATGTTTTATTTATGTGGTGGTGTTTTTAAAGTATCCCTTTACATGGTGATATGTGGGGAACCATGAACTCCTTTATCTGAGTACTTGTTTTTGCAAGGAGATGGCACAATCTGAATATTATTCCTGAAGCGTACCTCAGAACACTCTGAGCTCACTGGTTGTTTAATTCTTCTTTTCAGGTAAAATTACAGAGTTGCTGTCTCCAAATTCAGTTAAACCAGATACTCATCTGGTTCTTGTGAATGCCATCTACTTCAAAGGAAACTGGGATACTCAGTTTAACAAAGAACACACCATGGAAAAGTCATTTAAAATCAGCAAGGTGAAAATTTTGTAATAACAATGGAGATTGTTAGAATCAGTCCCTGTGTTCAAGGGCGTGTGCTCTCAGTCTTGGGGATGAGTTTGGGGGCCTGGTTTGCCTGCAGCACCATCAGGGGGCTCCTGTGGCTCTAACAGATGAAGGGAAATGGGAACAGAGCATGTAGGGGACCGAGCTCTTGTCACAATTACCAGGTGCTTTTAGAACTTGAGTTTTCACTCCCTTGGAGTGGAGGGGGAGCCACAGAAAGGTGTTTAGTCAAAGAGTGATGTGGTCTGACTTAGTATGGGATTTACCAGATCCCTCTGGCCACTGGGTGAGCAAGTCAGAAGGGGGAAGGACACTTAGGCATCTTTTAGGAGGTCATCCCAGTGACCAGGCCTAGGCTGATAGCAGTGCAGGTAGAAAGAGCAAGTCAGATTGTTGTAATATTTTAAATGTGAGCCAGGATGATTTGTGAATAATTGTGATGTGAATTGTGAGTGACAGGAGTCAGAAATATGCCAGGGATTTTGACAATAGGACGAGTGGCATAGGCATCCACTGAGATGGGGAAATTGTGGATGGAGCAGACTTGGAAGTGATATGAGGAGGCCAGTGTGACAAGTGGCATTGGAGTTTTCTTTTATGTCCAAATGCAGGTGTCATGTAGGCCGTATAATATGTGACTATTGAGTACAGGGGACAGGTCCCAGCTAGAAGCGTAAATTTGGGAATGCTACTTAAAGTCACAAGACTGAATAATTTCACCAAGGCAGATACAGTGTAGGGAGTGAGCCCTGGTTACCAGAGTGACCAGAGGTTGAGGGAGTGAATTCACACCAGCAAGGTGGGGGCTGATGGGTTGTGGAAGCCAAGAAAGTATTTCTAGGGGCCTAGAGTAGCCAGCATTGCTGGTTCATTCAGTACATAAACTGGGTCTTATTTCAACTTACTGTTTATTCTTTTCATTTTTTTAAATAGAATGAGGAGAAGCCTGTGCAAATGATGTGTAAGAGAGCTACCTTTAATATGACTTACATAGGAGAAATATCCACCAAAATTCTGGTGCTGCCTTATGTGGGCAAAGAGCTGAATATGATCATCCTGCTTCCGGATGAAAACGTCAATCTGGAAACGGTAATGAGTGCTAAGGAACAATGGTGCTGTCATTGGCAAGGAGATTACACTTGCACTTCTGCTTAGCATTTCTCCACATTTCCCAGTGATATTTCTAAAGTAGTGTAACTTCCCCTTACTGCCCTCTCGTACTGCACAGCATAGAGCACTCACTTCATAGCATAGGTTCTCTTGGGCAGCACTGTTGTAGATCATAAAATCTTCAACCCTCCCCTTCTAGGTGGAAAAAAACCTTACTTATGAGAAATTCATGCAATGGACCAGGCCAGATATGATGGATGAAGAAGAGGTGGATGTGTCCCTGCCTAGATTTAAACTGGAGGAGAATTACGACATGGAGGATGTACTTCGCTCTCTGGGCATGACTGATGCCTTTGAGCCAGCCACAGCAGACTTTTCTGGAATGTCATCTGGGAGAGACCTGATTCTGTCCAAGGTCGTGCACAAGTCCTTTGTGGAGGTCAACGAGGAAGGCACGGAGGCTGCAGCTGCCACTGCTGCCTTGCTAAAGTGTGCATGTTTTATAATCACCCCCAGTTTCTGTGCTGACCACCCCTTCCTTTTCTTTATTCAGCACAGCAAAACCAACAGTATTCTGTTCTGTGGCCGATTCTCCTCCCCTTAAGGAAATGGTCAGCACTGCCTGTAGCTCTACTCCTTTCTCCTATTGACCCACTTTTCCTCTGACACTTTACAATGTACCTGCACCCAAAGTGACCTTGATAACAATCCAAAAATAAAGGGCCTGAATTTGAAGTTGCATGTTTAGATCTCTGTGT
>NW_026521288.1:0-2929 GCF_021234435.1 Artibeus jamaicensis
TTTTTAAAAACTAACCTACAGCATAATACAATTCAAGATGACTTGGCTAAAACAAAGATTAAACTGGTATTTTTTTAAATTTAATATTATTTTATTTAGTTACTTTTCAAGTACATTTTTTTTAATCTATTTCTCCCATCCCACCGTACCCCCCACCCCGGTCTCCCCCTCCCTCCCATTCCCCCCCCAGTCCTCATCTCTGTGTCTTTCATACTTGTTCCTCAAAATCCCTCCCCTTTTTCCCCTTAAGTTCCCTTCCCTCTCCCCTCTGGGCGCTGCCCACTTGTTCTCTATTTCAGTGTCTTTGTTTTTATTCTGTTTGCTTGTTTGTTTTATTGTTTAGCTTCCTGTCAAAGGTGAGATCATATGGTATTTGTCCTTCAATGCCTGGCCTATTTCACTCAGCATAATGCTTTCCAGTTCCATCCACGTTTTTGCAAAAGGTAGTAGCTCCTTCTTTCTCTCTGCTGCATAGAATTCCATGGTGTATATGTACCACAATTTTTTGATCCATTCATTTACTGATGGGCACCTAGGTTGCTTCCAACTCTTGGCTATTGTAAATTGTGCTGCTATGAACATTGTGGTGCATAGGTTCTTTGAAATTGATGTTTTAGGATTCTTGGGGTATAATCCTAGCAGTGGAATTGCTGGGTCAAAAGGCAGGTCAATTTTTATTTTTCTGAGAAAATTCCATACTGTTTTCCATAATGGTTGTACCAGTCTGCAATCCCACCAACATAAACTGGTATTTTTAATTATTATTTTTTAGTTGTTGGCAATTTTTTGTGCAGTGTGAGGTGTGAAACATTTTGCACATGTAAATACGTTGTCTATTCCAACTCAGAATTTTTTTAAGTTCTTATTTGTCTAAGTATACTGTTTTTTTTTAAAATATTTTCTTTATTTATTTTTTGAGAGAGGGGAAGGGAAGGAGAAAGAGTGGGAAAGAAATATCAATGTGTGGTTGCCTCTCCTGCGTCCCCTGCCGGGAACTGGCCTGCAACCCAGGCATGTGCCCTGACTGGGAATCGAACCGCAATACTCTGGTTCGCAGGCCCGCGCTCAATCCACTGAGCTATGCCAGCCAGGGCTATACTGGTTTTTTTATAATGCTATCGATTTTTTTAAAAAATGCTCGTATGGGGGACTTCCGCCAAGATGGAGGATTAAGGTGGATGTGCCTGCCTCCTCTCACAACCAAGTTTAAGGACAACTAAATATTAGCACCAGAAAACACAACCAGAACACGGAAAACTGAACTTTTTGGAAGTCCGCAAACAACAAATCCTTCGGCCCGACCCGTAAGGGGCGAAACCGGCGAAACCGGCGGCGGGTGAGGAGTTACAAAGGAGAACTCGATCAACCCGGGCGCGGGCGCGGAATCCAGACGCGCGAATCCAGCCGCATGGGTTCCAAACCCAGGATTGGACCTAGTGAGCAGCCCACCGGGTGAGCGACTACGGAGGTGTCAGTGGGGAGGCAGTGGCAGCGAGTAGACTGTGGGTGCCCGGTTACGCGCGGGTGAGGGAGTGAGCGGGGGACCGGCTGCGGCGGCGGCGGCGCCATTTTCCCCGCTCTGACCACGCCCCCACATACAGCGTCACAACCCAGCGACCTGGGACTCCAAGGCGCCGCTTCTTTCACTTAAAGGGCCAGAACAGACCAAAAATGTCGCAGGGGGACCTCAAAGTCCCGGAGATAAATCTAAGTGACGAAGAAATAGCAAATCTCTCAGACGCACAGTTTAAAACACTGGTCGTCACCTTCCTCACAGATCTGGTGGACTATAGCCACAAATTAGAGAAACATATGAAGGCTAAATTAAGGGAAATGAATGGAATTCCACAGGAAACCCATAGAGATGAAAAAAACTGGGACTCAACTCAATGGAGTGAACCAGAAGGAAGAAAAAAATGATCAATCAGAAAGGAATGAAGAAATAAGAATTCAGAAAAATGAGGAGAAGCTTAGGAACTTCCAGGACATCTATAAACGCTCCAATATCCGAATTATAGGGGTACCAGAAGGGGGAAAGACACAACCACCAGTGGAAAAACTATTTGAACAAATAATAAAAGAAAATTTCCCCAATCTGGCAAAGGAAACAGACTTCCAAGAAATCCAAGAAGCCCAGAGAGTACCAAAAAAGTTGGACTCAAGAAGAAACACACCAAGGCATATCATAATTACATTAGCCAAAATTAAAACGAAGGAGAGAATCCTGGAAGCAGCAAGAGCTAAGGGGACAATCACCTACAAAGGAGTCCCCATCAGGCTGTCAGCAGATTTCTCAAAAGAGACCTTACAGGCAAGAAGGGGCTGGAAAGAAATATTCCAAGTCATGAAAACTAAAGACCTACAACCAAGATTGCTCTACCCAGCAAAACTTTCATTTAGAACGGAAGGACAGATAAGGTGCTTCTCAGATAAGACCAAATTCAAGGAGTTCATCATCACCAAGCCCTTATTATACGAAATGTTAAAGGGACTTATCTAAGAAAAAGAAGTTAAAGAAACATGAACAGTGAAAGGACAACAAGCTCACAGTTATTAACAACCACACCTAAAACGAAAGCAAACTAAAAGGACAGCTAGATCAGGAGTGGAAACATAGAAATGAAGATCTCAAGTAGGGTTAGCAACAGGGGAGTGGGAGGAGAAGACGGGGAGAGAAGGTACAGAAAACAAGTAGCATAGACAGTAGATAGAAAATAGATGGGGGGGCAAGAATAGTATGGGAAATACAGAACCTAAAGGACTTGAGACACATGGACATAAGCTAAAGGGGGGTAATGGGGGGGTTGGGGGGCAGGGTGGAGGGGAATGAAGGGGGAATAGAACAACTGTAACAGCATAAACAATTCAAAAAAAATAAATAAATTTATTTAATTAAAAAAAAATGCTCGTATGGTATGTGAATATAGAT
>NW_026521289.1:0-54038 GCF_021234435.1 Artibeus jamaicensis
ATGATATTCACCAACTATTCTATGAGACCAGGCAGTTTACAGTTATTTTTGAGAAAAACAATTACTCATTTACATTTCATGTTCCTATGAAGAAACTGACAGTCAAACTTATTAAAATACTATTAAAATAGAAACAGTATATTTTCACCTTCTGTCTTCTTTGCTACCCAGGAGTTTATGTGTGTCCTGCCTCCCTCTGCAGCCTTGGAGGAAGTCGAGGCTTTCTCTTCCATGTGTCTGCTCGGTAGAATTTGTGGGAAAGAATCTTTGAAAGACTTGGGGAGACAGCAACACAACAGCACGGTCTACAAAAATCTCTTCAGCTGTTTCACCTGTTCCTGCAACATTCGCCCATCTGGTGATCATTACTTTGTTATCTTTATCTGCATGTTTGTTTTTGTTTCATTTGTTCATTTATTTTTTTCTTTAGATTCTACAAAATAAGTGAAATCCTTAGTACCATATTTTGCAGGCATATAATGTGCATCTTTTTCCCAAAAATTTTAAGAAAAAATAAGGATGAGAATTATACATGGGTAATACGAATTCTGTATCTAGATAAATGTTTTAAATTATTTTATTTATGGTTATGCCTTAAAAGTATAACTCTAAAAAGCTGTAAAACTACTTTTTACATGAAATTTCTCATACCATAATATATTGGAAAATAAAGGAATTATAAAATTGCTTTATAATACCAAAAACATGGATCTAAATACAAATAAATAGTTCATTAAAACAAACTAAAACAAAAGATTGTTTTCCCTCAAACTTTGGGCCAAAAATGTGGCTGTGCATTATACATGGCAAAATACAGTATTGGTCTTACTCTGTGTGACTTTTTTCACTCAGTATTATACCCTTTAAGGTCCATTCATATTGTCACAAATGGCAAGGTTTCACTTTTGATGGCTGAGTTCTATAGTATATATGCACTACTTCTTCTGTACCCATTCATCTACTGATGGACACTTAGGGTGTTTCCATATCTTCGTTGTTGTACATAATGCCGCAATGAACATAAAGGTTCGTGTATCCTTTCAAATAAATGTTTTCAGTTTCCTCAGTTGTAAAACAGTATAGAAGTAAAATTTCAGGGGTCATATGGCAGTTCTATTTTTTAATTTTTTAAGTAACCTCCATATTCTTTGCCACAGTGGCTGCACCAAGTTACAATCCCACCAATAGTGCACAAAGGATCCCTTTTTTCCAAATCCTCACCAACACTGGTTGTTTCTGAGTTTATTGATGATAGCCATTCTGACAAGTGTGAGGTAATATATCACAGTGGTGTTAATTCGCATTTGGCTGATGAGCAGTGATGTTGATGCCTTTTCATATGTCCATTAGCCATTTGTATGTTCTCTTTGGAGATATGTCTGTCCAGGCCCTATGCCCATTTTAATTAGATTCTTTTTGGTTTTGTTTTGGGTTTCCCTACTTTTAGTGTTAAATTGTATGAGGTGCTTATATACTATGGATATTAAACCCAAATCAGATGTATTACTGGCAAATATCTTTTCCCATTCAGCAAGTTGTCTTTTCATTTTGTGAACTGTTTCCTGCACTGTGCAGAAATTTTTACTTTGATGTAGTCCCATTTGTTTGTTTGTTTTGCTTCCCCTGCTGTAGAAGACATGTCCAAAAAATATTGTTAAGAGTGACTTGGAAAAGTTCCTTGCCTATGTTTTCTTCTAGGATTGTTTGGGCTTCAGGTCTTAAATATAAGTCATTAACCAATTTGAGCTTTTCCTTACATGTCTTATAAGAAAGTGATCTAGTTTCACTTTTTGCATGTATCCCAACATCATTTATTGAGGAGACTGTCTTTACACGTTTGAATATTCTTTTCTCCTTTGTCCAAATTAACTGGCCATATTGGTGAGTTTATTTCTGAGCTATTCTGTTCCTTTGATCTATGTGTTTGCTTTTCTACCAGTAACATGTTGTTTTGATTATAGTTATCAAATACAATATAGTTACAGCCTTATAGAATGGTGTGATATTAGGTAGTGAGCATGACTCCCCAGTTTTGTTCCTCAAAACTGCTCTGGCTATTCAGGATTTATTACAGTCTCATAAAGATTTTAGAATTGTTGAAACCGCAATGAGATACCACCTCACACCATTGGGAATGGCCATGATAAACAAAGCAACAAACAACAAGTGTTGGAGAGGTTGTGGCGAAAAGGGAACCCCTTAGTGCTGTTGGTGCATTATAGACCGGTACAACCACTATGGAAAACAGTATGGAATTCCCTCCAAAAACTGAAAAGGAACTGTTTCTTGACCCAGCAATTCCACTCCCTAGTATTACATCCTAAGAACCCTGAAACACCAGTCCAAAAGAACCTATCCACCCCAATGTTTAAAAGCAACACAATTTACAATAGTCAACTTCTGGAAGCAACCTAAGTGCCCATCAGTTAAATGAATGGATCCCAAAACTATGGTAAATTCATTCACAATAGTCATGCAGCAGAAAGAAAGAAGGGAGCTCTTATTCTTTGCAACAGCATGAATGAAAGTGGTGAGCATTATGCTAAGTGAAATAAGCCAGGTGGTGAAAAGACAAATACCATATGATCTCACTTTGATCAGGTACACCCACAAATCAACAATACAAACAAGCAAATAAAGTAGAAAACAAAGACTGAAATTAGAACAGGTTGACAGTGACCAGAGGGAGAGAGAGGAGAGGATTATAGGGGAAAAGGTTGAAGGGTTTGCATGAACAATTATAAAGGACACATGGAAAGTAACAGGTGGTAGGGGTGTGTCCAAACAGGGGAGGGAGGTAATGAAGGGGCAGGGGTTGTGGAGAGGGGTGACAGGGAAAGGCAGAAAACGGTACCCTGAACAACAATTTTAAAATGTTTAAAAAAATTTAGGTTTTTTGCTGGTAGCTTTTGCAAAAATGTCCCCAGTATTTTCATCAGGATGGCATTGAGTCTATACATTGCTTTGGGTATTGTGGACATCTAAAAATTAATTTCTTCCTATCCATGAGAATACCATATCTTTAGATTCATTTGTGCCTTTTTATATTTCTTTTTTGTTGTTGTTGTTTTTTATGTTTTTTTATTTAGTTATTTTTCAAGTACAGTTTTTTTGTCTATTTCTCCCATCCCAGCCTCCCCCAAACCTTGCTCCCCACCTCCCTCCCATTTCCACCCCCCTTAGTTCTCTTCCCTGTGTCCTCCCTATTTGTTCCTCCAAATCCCTCCCACTTTTTCCCCTTAACTTCCCTTCCCTCTCCCCTCTGGTCACTGTCCCCATCTTCTCTATTTCAGTGTCTTAGTTTTTTTTTTTTTCTCCTTGCTTGTTTGTTTTGTTGTTTAGCTTCCTGTTAAAGGTGAGATCATATGGTATTTGTCTTTCAACACCTGGCCTATTTCACTCAGCATAATGCTTTCCAGTTCCATCCATGTTGTTGCAAAGGGTAGGAGCTCCTTCTTTCTCTCTGCTGCATAGAATTCCACTGTGTATATGTACCACAATTTTTTGAGCCATTCATTTACTGGCAGGCACCTAGGTTGCTTCCAACTCTTGGCTATTGTATATTGTGCTGCTATGAATATTGTGGTGCATAGGTTCTTTGAAATTGATGTTTTAGGATTCTTAGGATATAATCCAAGCAGTGGAATTGCTGGGTCAAAAGGCAGTTTGCTTTTTATTTTTCTGAGAAAATTCCATACTCTTTTCCATAATGGTTGTACCAGTCTGCAATCCCACCAACAGTGAACTAAAGTCCCCTTTTCCCCACAACCTCTCCAACATTTGTTGTTTGTTGCTTTGTTTATGATAGCCATCCTGACTGGTATAAAGTGGTATCTCATTGTGGTTTTATTTGCATCTCTCTGATAGCTAATGATATTGAGCATCTCTTCATGTGTCTCTGGATATTCTGTATGTCCTCCTTGGAGAAGTGTCTGTGCAAGTCCTTTTCCCATTTTTTAATTGGGTTGCTTGTCTTCTTAGAGTGGAGTCGTGTACGTTCTTTGTATATTTTGGAGATTAAACCTTTGTCAGAGGTATCATGGGCAAATATGTTTTCCCATACAGTTGGTTGTCCTTTTAATTTAATACTGTTTTCTTTAGCCATGCAGAAGCTTTTTATTTTGATAAGATCCCATTTGTTTATTCTTTCCTTTATATTCCTTGCTCTAGGGGACATATTGGTAAAAATGTTGCTGCGTGACCTAGGGATAAATTTAACCAAGGAGGGAAAAGACCTATATTTGGAAAACTATAGGACATTGCACTAAGAAATTGAGGAAGATACAAATAAGTGAAAGCACATACCACATTCATAGATTAGAAGAATTCACATCATTAAAATATCCATACTATCTAAAGATTCCATACTAGCTATAGAATCAACACCATTCATACTAAAATATCAATAACATATTTCACGGATCTAGGAGAAAATTCCAAAAATATATTTGGAACCAAAAAAAGACCCCAAAGAGCCTCAGCAATCTTCCCAAAAGAGAACAAACTTAGAGGTAACACAATACTGGATATGAACCTATACAAGCCATGGTAATCAAAACAGCCTGGCATTGGCATAAGAACAGGCATATATATCAATGGAACAGAACAGAAACCCAAAAATCAGCCATGGCTGTGCGGTCAATTAATATCTGACACAGGAGTCAAGAGCAAAAATGGACTAAAAACAGTCTCTGCTACAAATAGTTTTGGGAAAATTGCACAGGTACATGAAAAAAATGAAACTTACATTATACACAGGAATAAATTCAAAATAAATAAAGGACTTAACTATAAGTCAAGAAACCATACAAATCCTAGAAGAAAACATAGGCAGTAAAATCTCAGACAATCCTCATACCAATATTTTGCCAATATGTCTGTTAGGGCAAGGGAAACAAAGAAAAAATAAACAAATTCAACTATTTAATATTTCAAACAAAAAAGCATCTGCACAGCAAAAGAAACAAACAAGAAAATGAAAAGTGTATCCACTGTAGGAGAAAACATATTTACCAAGGATACATTTGAAAAGGGGTTAATTTCCAAAATATATAAAGAACTTAACACAGGTGAACACCAAGAAGACAAACAATACAATCTAAAAATGGACAAAGGACCTGCGTAGACACTTCTCCAAAGAGGACATAAAGATGACCAATAAACACATGAAAACAATCATCAGTGTCATTAATCATCAGAAAGATGCAAATTAAAATCACAATGACATATCATCCCATCCCTGCCAGAATGGCTACAAACAATATGGGCAAAGTGGGGGAAAATGGGGACATCTGAATTCGTGTAAACAACAAAACTAAAGTAGAAAAATAAAAAGACTACCAGACAACCAAAAAGAGAAAACAAACATAAATTTAAACAAACCCCCCCCCAAAAAAAACTAAGGCCCTGGCAGGGTGACTTAGTTGGTAGGAGCACCTTCCCATACACCAAAAGTTTGCCAGTTCAATTCCCATTATGGCACATTCTTTGATTGCTGGTTTGATCCCCAGGCAGGGTACATAAGGGAGGCAACCACTGGATGATTCCTTCTCACATTGATTTTTCTCTTCCTCTTTCCTTCTCATTCTGTCTCTCTCTCTTTCCTCCCCCCATCTAAAAACAGTGAAAGTATCTTCCTATGAGAAAAACAAACCTAAGGAAAAATAACAAGAAAAAAGAATACCATATAATAGTTAAAGTGTAAGGTAAATCCACATATACTAAGTTGCAAAGAATTCAAGTCATAGTGTTAGTTGGAAAGAAACAAATTACAAAAGAATATGTATGGTATAACGGTATTCTATAGGGCAAAAGCCCACAAAACAAATTCCTGTATGTATGGGGGATACACACTTGAAATCTATGAAAGCTCTTATATGAGGGAGGGGAGCAATAGGGTATGCAAAAGAAGATTTGAGTGCTCTTGCTTTGTCTGCTTTTTTGTGTTTTTTAAATAAGAAATCTATATTACACATCATACGAGCATTTTTTTGAAAAATGGATAGCATTATAAAAAAAACCAGTATACTTAGACAAATAGGAACTTAAAAAAATTCTCAGTTGGAATAGACAAAGTATTTACATGTGCAAAATGTTTAACACCTCACACTGCACAAAAAAATTGCCAACAACTAAAAATAATAATTAAAAATACCAGTTTAATCTTTGTTTTAGCCAAGTCATCTTGAATTGTATTATGCTGTAGGTTAGTTTTTAAAAAATAATTCACTAAAGCTGCATTAGTATTTAGACAGTACTTGTGATAAGGATCATTTTACACAGGAAATAAGTGAGAGTTGAAGGAAGGAAGTATGTGAGTCCTGAGCTCATGTAAATCTGTGCAAATTTGTAGCCCACCAGGTTTCTGCTGTACCACATGAACCCCTCTCCCCACCGCATTGTGATCTTTCATTTCTTGGTGAAAAATGGCAAGTATAACTTACTGAGTTGAAAGCATAAGACTTTTCTCCAAAGAGCCTGTTGGCGGTTCGAAGCAAGTACTGTGTGCCCGTCCTGTTAACTTCAGTGAGAAGTGATTGGAAGCCCTGGTGGACATCTTCACCTCCGCCTCCACTTTTACTTAGAGAAAGTGCCTAAAATATAAAACAGAATAAAAGTGTTCAACTTCAGTATGCTTAGACTTCAGGAAACTGGATACAACACTAAACTCTGTCTAAGAACTGTACAGATTCCCACTACAGCTTAAAAGAAGATTCATTCAATTAAAGACAGAAACTAACTTGAAAGCCACTCAATCCTGATAATACTTCCTGCATGGAGTCAGAGCCCTGTCTGCACTGGCAGGACAAGAAAACGCCCCTTGCAAACCCAGGTTCTGGGTGCTCAGTACTTGTAGTCTGTCTAAAAATAAGTCTGTCTAAAATAAGGCTTTTCATTCTAGTAAAGACAGGCCACTCCTGATAACAAAAGGTGCAGCCTCTCCCTGGTCCTGGGTCCAGACTGGTCCTGAGATTGCTCTAACCACACAATGCAGGAGAAGTGACACTGGGCCTTGACAGGCCTGGCAGCTTCAGAAGTTCTCCTGTACCCCAGCCACCATGCTGTAAGGAAGTTCGAGCTGTCCTGAGGAAGTCATGTAGAAAGGCCTGGAGAGCAGCACCACAGGGGGAGAGCTACTTGTAGAATGGCGGCCTCAGCCATCAGCCAGCCCCAAGGCCCCAGACAGGTCATAGAGGCCTTTCTTGGACCATGAGTGATCCCAGCTGGCACCCTGGGGTCAGGCCACAAAGTCTGAAAAATAATCCACCATTGTCAATTTGTTTCACAGCCACAGAAGATCCATGAAGCAATCTAGACATGGAGTTGTGCCATAACAGAAACTTAAAGTGTGTCTACCACTTGCTTCAAACCTGGGCAGCTGACAGAGGCTGAATGGAAGGGGTCAGGAGACGGTGAGTAGAGGCAAGGAGGAGAGCAAAGACACTCCTGCCAAAGGCTCGAGAAAAGAAGATCATGCATGTACTGGCAGAAGAACGGGACAGACTGTCACCTGCAATGGAGGGAAAGGTTGGACGTTTTGCCAATGAACCATAAATCTGGTTAAGGAGATGTTCACAAAACATGTGGGTTTTTTCAGCTTCCTGGGTTAAAGTATAGGAAGGTAAGCATGAGCTAAAGAAAAAAATTGTTTCATTTTCAAGCAGAATTTAAAAGAAATATTTCCAATGTAGGATTTGCTGGGTAGAAAATAAGAATGTTTCTAATGTTTCTTGTTCCCACACTTTCCAGCAGGGAAATGATTCTAAAAATGAGAAGTGATCTCAGGGCAACAGTCAACTCCAAGGCACAGACCCCAAGGGCAAGATAAAGATCCCCTTTGTGAAAGCCTTAGAACGATTAAGGAAATTCCTCACACACCCTCTTGCTAGGCAAACAGTCCTTCTGAGCATCTTAAGGACACTGTCCCCCAGCACAGAGTCCTGCCTCCAACAGGTATTAGACCTGTGCTTTTGTTGGATGAAGCAGATTGAAGTTATACGGAAATCCCACAACTGTTTAGAATACCTGCTGACACCTTTTCTTACACTTCCACTATCCAGGCCTGACAGAAAATAAATTTCTGGGGCTTTTTCAATGTGTTTTTTAAAAGATTTTATTTATTGGCTGATTTTTAGAGAAGGAAAAAGAAAGGGAGAGAAACATCAATGTGTAGTGATTGCCTCTTGTGCACCCCCTACTGGGGACCTGGCCCCCAAAAAGGCATGTGCCCTCACTTCTAACTGAACCAGCAATCTCTTGGTTCACACGCTGGTGTTTAATCCAGTGAGCAACAGCAGCCAGGGCAAATTTCTCTTCTATTGACCACTTAGTGTGTGGTACTTTGTTATGGCAGCTCTAGCAGTCTGAGACACCTCCCTTTACAATAGGTGAAGGGAATGTCCACTGCATATTGTCACCACTGCATATTGTGAAGTGAGGGGGCAATAATTTTTCTGTAGTTCACAAAGCTCTGCACCCAGGAACTACACTGAGTAGCCCAATAGTCCTCTTCCTCCTTCATTTCAAGCCTGAGTATGGCCCCATTGTGATATTAGACTCTGTGCCCTTGGGAGGGTTAAGTGTATGTTACATATACAAGGGCTGTGAGTCATTAGGAGCCAGAAGGCAGACTGCGGCTCTCAGGGAGGGTCCCCAAGAAGCTGTGTCCCTGGTGTTCATGCCCTGTACAGCCCCTCTGGGGGCAAACTCTGGTCCTGTGACTGGCTTCAGTGAGCAGGGCATGAGAAAGTGTGACAGAACACAGGCTTCAATAAGTACTTACACATTTAAGCTTCTCCTCTTGTAAGCTAGACACTGTCCTATGAAGAAGTCCAAGCACCCAATCAAAGAGACACCATGTCGTGGGAGGCCTGGGGGCCAAGGCAGCCCACAGAGGAGGCCACCCGGATGGAAGAGGCCCGAGGCCCCACGCCAGTGACTCAGCAGAGAGCCAAGTGGAACAGAAGCACCACCCAACCCATCCAGAGGAAATCTTCATCTTAAGTGCTAAGTTTTGGGGTGGTAGTTGCTCAACAACAAATAACTGAAACACCACTGAAAGGTTTTACAGTTAAAGAAGAAAATTAAAATAAATTTTAACAATTGAAAAGCATTTGCCAATACCCAAAGACTACCAGAGGACTCAACCTGGACCTTGTGACTTTGTACCTACTCACAAACTCCTAGACAAACCATTACCAGGGGGTGGTAAAACCACTTGTTGAACTGACTAGAGGGTGCCTCTCCATCCCTAACAGATCAGGGGTGCTCACCCCAAGTCACTAGCACAGGGCTAACATGTCCTTCCCTGGCAACATTTTACCCACACCCTCAAAACTCTACCAGAGAGTAAGTCCTTTGGGATTTGAAAGGTGGAAGAACAGTTCACTGACAAATTACTAGTGTTTCCTGTTGTCCCGAGATGGCGTCAGACACATACCTGGACCATCTGGGCAGCGGTGTTTCCTTTTGCCCCCAGGAGCACCATGGCCAGGGCAGAGGAGATGCTCATGGGAGAGAAAAACACATTTTTTGAGTTGTCTTCACCCAGCTTTCTCAACAGGTTTAAGGCAAAAGTACCATTTGCTTCTGAAAGAGCATCCATGATGGTAAGTCTGAAACAATGGACTTAAAATCAGTATCGCATAAATATAGGTTTACACATTAACTGCAAGTCACTCTGTTCATAGTTACTCCTGACACTTTGGGTCTATCAGCAAATTTGTGCACATCCAAAACTCTATTTCTTTGGGGCAAACCTCAAAATTATTTTTGGGTGTTTCTAATATTAAGTCAAAGGAAAATTAAAGTTCAGTTTATAATATGATCTTGGTTTGTCGGAGGAAGGGGGAGGACTTGTACCTGCACACTTGTCTGTGAGTCCAGAGAAAATGGAGAAAGACACACACTCAGCCACTCGCCCCAGTTACCTTCCCGGGGGAGAGATCAGTAAAGGACTTATGCACTTTTCGTTCTGGTTCTGTGTTGTTTGGTGTGTTATATGGGCTTACAAGCATTACTTTATCATTTAAAAATCATTTCTATGATAAATCCAATCACCAAGTAACATAACAAAAGATTCTTGAATGTTTTCATAATGTACAAGAGAAGACTCCAGTTTAGGGTACCCTGAAGTCTTAAGATAAAAGAGATGTAAGCCACTGTAAAAGAAATGACATTAGCTACAGATTAAGGGGGTGGGAGAAGCTAAAGCAGGGCCAGCTCTGGGGTAGGCACAGAGTCAGCAAGGAAGTGTCTGCACCTGTACATTAGCTGTGGACTGGCAAGTTCAAGTGTAAAGAGCAAGTCAAGGCTCCTGAGGTCCAGATAGCAGAGGCTCCTGGGATTTGATGGCTCCTGGCTATTATCTCTTTTGGATAATTTTGGAAATAGCCACTTAGAAATTAATCCTAAATGCCAACACAGGATACACAGCAGAAGTAGCAGTCTTTTGTCAGAGCTGGTCCACAGCTACTAACAGGCTAGCTGTTCTGTCTCTCTCACCCAGTGACTGCTGTCATTTTCATTTAGAACGTCTCAAAATTTCTCCTGTCACAAGCTGAGGAACAAGATACGCTGAACTCGGGACCAATGCCTTATCTTTGGACTGCGACCCTGAATGTCGTTACTCAAGAGACAGCCTGAAGGGTGTATCCAGGAGGAACAGTAGAGAGGAAAGACAGCAAAGGGCCTGCCAGTCAGGAGTTGCAGATACAGCAGAGCAGGCCCCAGATGAGTGGTCTCTCAGGGAACAGCATGTGTCAGAACATTTACCAAACTAGTGTTTCCCAGTTAAGAGAATGGGGAAATGACTCATCTGAGCAGTGAGTGGCAACCCACAGAACAACAAAAGGGGAAAGCAAGAGCAGCCGTTTGGGGGCATGAAGGAGGTAT
Source organism: Artibeus jamaicensis (assembly GCF_021234435.1). Classification (NCBI taxonomy): domain Eukaryota; kingdom Metazoa; phylum Chordata; class Mammalia; order Chiroptera; family Phyllostomidae; genus Artibeus; species Artibeus jamaicensis. The sequence continues at coordinate 10,894 of NW_026521289.1, forward strand.
CTAACTGAAAGACCTGTGAAGACTGCAGAGCTAAGCCATTCTTCCCCAGCAGGCCTTTACATTTGTAACTGTGATCACCAATTAATATAACAATCCCCCAACTATAAAGAGGACTAAGGTCTTGCAACCTGGAAGCTACCTGCCTTTTGGGGTATTAACTTTAAGGTGGTTATTAAGAAACAAAAGACTCAAAGAACCTTTGACCTTCCCCCTTTTCTACCTAAGAGATGAAGAGGCAAACTGCATCTTCAGGAAGGAAACCAAGCATGTTCACTTCAGCCCAATTTGGATTAAGAACGACATATTAGGAAGGCACCAAACAGGGGCCTGGTAGCCAGATCACCCCATGTCCCCTTGAGGCAAAATCTGCCTGCCAGGTGTGTGTGGCTGCTCCTCAATGACCTGCTAGTGGCCCCTTCCCACTTCTGAAATCTAGGAACCCATTCCCCTACCCCTTCTACTTTGTCCAAAATGAAAATATATACCAAATTTTGCCTCATTGTCTTTGGAATTTTCATGCTTCTGTAAATTCCCCATGTACTCGTATTAAAATTTTATTTTCTCCTGTTAGTCTGTCTCTGTTGATTTGATTATTAGCCCAGCTAGCAGGATTTAGAAGCTGGATTAAAAAGTATAATATTTCACCCCTCATATCTGAATAAGATGTCCCCATTAAAATCCATAGAACATGTAATTCTTCATTTCTATAACAAAAGAGAATGCAGATGCGATCAAATTAAGCACTTTGAGGGGAGATTGTCTCTGAGATAGGGAAGATCATTCAAGTGGACCCGAAATGTAATCACATGAATCCTTACAAGAGGGAGGCAGAGGGACATTTCACTGAAGAACAAACCACTGTGAGGACTGAAGCAAGATGCCACCCTGCTGACTTGGAAACTCCAGGGAGGGGGAGACAACCAACAAGTGCAAGGAAGGCAGCTCTACAAGCTATAAAGTCAAGGAGATAGATTCTCCTCTTCAGCTTCCAGCTTCCCATCTATAATGCACACTCACATTTTTGCCCAAACCTTCAGGAAAAGAATCTTTCATTTTAATTTTTTCCTCTCAATTTTTTATTTATATTTAGAAAGAAATCAGTGATCGTATTCTAGGCTATTATTTTACATATAGACATTATTGTTATGTTGTACAGTTATACCTTTAATGCACAAGCAGAAATAAAAGAATTAAAAACATTTATATAGGTACAGAACTAGTATTACCCATGCAAAATGCACATCTTCATTTTTCTCTTAAAAAATGTGGGCAAAAGCTCTGGCTGGTATGGCTCAATGGATTGAGTGCAGGCCTGCCAACCAAAGGGTCACTGGTTTGATCCCAGTCAGAGCACATGCCTGGGTTGCTGGGCCTGCAGGCAGAGAGTGTGTGCGAGGCAGCCACACACTGAGGGTTTCTCTCCCCTCTCTCCCTCCCTTCCCTCTCTCTAAAAATATGTAAATAGAATCTTTAAAAATTAAAAAATGCAAAAAATTTGGGCAAAATATCTGTGCATTACACAACAAAATACAGGTAATTTTTAATGAAAATACAATGGATCATGTCCTTTATTAAAATGCTTCTGTGCAGAACTCATGCTGTGATGATACAGAAATGACTTGAGGACTTTGCAGAGCCCTGGAAAAAAGCAATGTAAATAAAAGTAGGCATTATACAAAACTGATGCAGAATTACATGTATTTTTGGTTATCTGGATTTTATATCAGAAAAAGCTGCCTGCTTACCAGTTTTCAGAAAAGCAGCTGGTAAAACTGTCCCCATCAGTACTTAGCTACAAAGGGGGAGCAAAGGCACTTAGACATGGAGCTCAGTAAAATAGGGAGCATGAGCCTGTTTGCCTCACCAGGAAGCTACAGCTTTTCCCACTCCAGGGTACTACAGCACTGCTCCTCCAAGGGCATTAACACCCTTCCCTTCCTGCCTCTGGTATGGGATTGGAGGGGAATGCAGGGGAAAGTGCTGGGCCACAGAGGCCTGTCAGTCTATCTAGGGGGTGTAAACCCATCCAAAGCCCAAGTAAACTTAGGAAATTGATTAATATTTTGGAAAACACACCTGGTCCATACCAAACCCAAGCTAATAGAATCCCAGGGGAACAAAAATCAATCTCTCTTCCCCCACCCCCACCCAGGTAATGCACTTGCACTAGCCTGCTCTCTCCATAACCACGTGGCCTTAACAGCCACATGGCCCAAAGCACTGGGACTCCAATGCAGGCTCCCAGAAGGGGCCTAAATACTGCAGCACAGCAATGGACTACAGCTGGAAACACACGCTAAACTGGCCAGATGCTGGACTGGACTGGACTTTAATATGGAGTCCAAAAACTTTGCACAGTGACCTTCATCCTAGCCCTACAGAAGACAAGATTGGACCTTTTCCATGGCAAGACAGATGGAGATGGGGACATTGGGAAGTCAGGAAGGGAACCCCCTTACTTTCACATCTTCAGTAGAGCTCACCATGAGCCCCACCCTCCCATGCAGGTCTCAGGAAATTCTTTTCCTCCAGGCACAGCAAGAACTTATTTTCCACCAATAACAAAATGGGGGACATTTCTGAATTAGTAATTAGAAAAGGAAGGAGATATCCCAAAGCAAGACACACAATCCTGAACATTCCTAATATAATCAAATGTCAAGACTCAGACAAGTGTCTGTGGACCCATTCCACCACACTGGTCATCTCTTGCCTGGGACAGGGACACCTCTGGCTTTGGCCCTAACATGGCTTAGCCCACAGAGAGAGGTGGCTGGATCATGTGGCCCCCAGTCGCTCAGCCTCTTTTAGGTGAACTGAGAATGCACAGAGTTTTAGGACCTTGGGCATATTAGGTTTTGGTCTAAGTTCAACTGGCCAAAGAAAGATCCCCCTCTTACCCCACACAAGACTGTTACCATCCACACACATTATCCCATTAAATGTTGAAGGAATAGTCATTCAAATGCAAATGCCAACCAAAGAAAGGCCATTAGTAAAGCACTGTGTCTCTGGTAATGTCCCTAATGAATCTGTTTTAGACTCTGACCTTTCTGTCACTGAAATCAAAAAAGCACAACCTGCCTTCCCTCTCCTCCAGGGTCAGCACTGGCCTGACCAGCCCTCAGAGCTCTACTGCTGCTGAGGGGAAATCAGTGCATTTTTGTTTCTTTTTGTCATGGAAATTTGAAATGGAAAGATTAATAGTTTCTCATCATAAAGCTGGTTCAGTCTCCTGAAAAATACTGAACTGAAAGAAAAACAAGGACATTCAGAGGAAAAGGGAGGAGTCAGGAAGGAGGCAGGTGTACATTCCCTGCTCTGGAGCCCTGCCTGAATGAAGTGCCTGACTTCTGTTCCCTGTATGAGGAAGGGGGTGTTCCAGATAATCTGTTTCCCCTTCTGTCTTTAATATGCAACAGTTATTAAAATTAGTGCAGAAGAGGAGCAAAAACAGCTCAATCTCCACAGCTCATAAAAGTCCACAACAGCATTTCATTTGAAGGGAGTCAAAGTTTTGCCGCCCTTAAGATACCTACCAGGCCACTGATTTTTTCCTGTTAAGAAACAAAACTTAGAATAATACTTTGACCCTCCCTCCTTTCCTGCCCAAGACATTCAGACAGAGAAACTAGCTTCTGGAGGGAGATCTGAGGATGTCAACTTAGCCTGATTTGTATTAAGTACGGTAAACAGGAAGGCTTCAGGCAGGGGCAGATAGCTAGAGACCCACCTCAACCCACTGTTTCTGATTTGCCTGGAAAAATTCTCCTGCCATGTGTGTTCCACTTTTCATCTACCTCTGAACCACCCCCTCTCGCTTCTCATCTCTAAGACCCCTATGCCCCATTTTCTCCTTTCGCCAAAAATAGCTTACACACCCAAGGTTGCCTCCCCATCTTTGGAATTTTCAAACCGATGTGAGTTCCCCATGCACATGTATTAAAACTTTGATTTTCTCCTGTTAATTTGTTAATGTAAGTATTAGCTAGAAGAACTTAGAAGGTGGGAAGCATTAATTTTTTAGCTCCCACACACTTCTCCATTGAAGATGATTGCTCATAGCCTTTAACAGGAAAATTATATTTAAGTTCTATGAAAATTGCTAAATAAATAAGAAACAATAAATCAACAAGGCCCTGGAGGTTTATCTAAAATACACAGGATAATCATTTAGCAGAAAGTACATTCACCATAAAAAAATGGATATTGCTCTTATGATAAAAGTCCTTAAACAGAAAATACTTCCCATACTTGCTTCATATGATTGAGATCACCTCCTTCAGCAGCCACCATCATTACTGATAAAATATTAGGGGCGGTTCACTTGTTTCCCCAACAGATACATGATACAAACATCTGTTATCTGATACTTGTGTAACTTTGTTCTAAAAGTTCTGGCCAAGACAAAAAGAACTCATGAAACATAATTAGAAGGAAATTTATCAGCAATAAAACAAAATAAGCATAATTTGCAAACAATGGAATGGCCTATTCAAAAGGCAGCTAAAACCAATGAAATACCTTTAATTTCTTTTTAAAGATTTTATTTACTCATTTTTTAGAGAGAGAGGGAAGGAGGCAGAGAGGGAAAGTAACAGGGACAGGTTGTCTCTTGCACCCCCGGACTCGGGGTGTGGCCTGCAACCCACACATGTGCCCTGACTGGGAATCAAATCAGTGACCTTTTGGTTCTCAGGTGGAAGCTCAATGCACAGAGCCACACCAGCCAGAGCATGGAATACTCTTAAATTTGATAAGAGAATGCAGTAAAATGGGCTTCAAAAAGCTTATTAAGAAAACCAACTAAAAAAGACTGCAGTAGAAATATGTACCAAGGATAGTATCAAAATATTTAAGAAAGAGAGAAAGAAGAAAGAAAGGAAGAAAGAAAGAAAGAAAGAAAGAAAGAAAGAAAGAAAGAAAGAAAGAAAGTAAGAAAGAAAGAAAGGAAAGAAAGAAAGGAAAGAAAGAAAGAAAGAAAGAAAGAAAGAAAGAAAGAAAGAAAGAAAGAAAGAAAGAAAGAAAGAAAGAAAGAAAGAAAGAGAAGAAAGAAATTTTAAGAAAAATAGCACTGACCAGTGTGGCTCAGTTGCTTGGGCGTAATCCCACAAAGCAAAGGGTCACTAGTTCAATTTCCCATCAGGGCACATGCCTCAATTGCAGGTTTGTTCCTCAGTCAGGGCTTGTGTAAGAAGCAGCTGATTGATATTTCTCTTTCACATCAGTATTTCTCTCCTCTTTGTTTTTCTCTTCCCCTCTCTATAAATAAATATTTTTTAAAACAATAGCTAATAATTACATTTAACAGTTTCAATTTCAGAAACATAGACTTTTGGAGGACATATTATGCACTAGGTCTTATGTTAGCACTTTTCCTAAAAGATCCTTACAAGCCTGTGAGGCACATTGAGAATATCATCAATGGAAAAGGAAAGAAATCAAGTCCAAGTTGTTTAAATGTCTTATTCCTGAAGTCACAGGGCTACAAGTCACAGAGAAAGGGTTGGAAACCAGGTGTGTGGGACTCTGGAGTTCACTCTCTTAATCCCTATGTTAATATTGCCTCTTTCCACCCCATTTCCCTAGTTTTCTGTGTATGTATGGCAACTTTTCCCCAAATGTTCTACATATCACTCAAGCCTTTTTGGTAATTCCTTCACATGCTCAGATACAAGGAATAGTCTACTACCTCCCGTCTCCTCTCCCAGTCTCTCACCCTGCTGGTGAACAAAGGGCATCGCATGGCACAGGTAGGTACCTTCCTAAATCATCACTGTGTGTTCAGAAAAAAATTCACTGAAGCCAAATGCAACCTCTCACAACAATGCCTGCTGGGACACCCACACAGATGGGTTCCTAGAACACTCGCCTAGTTAGGGAAGCCTGGACAAAAGGGGCCTGCTCTCCAGAAGATAATTCCCGGTTTGAGGGATCCCCCTCATAGTCGCATGTTTTAAAAATTCTTCCTGCCACACCCCATTGAATATCACTGGTATAAGTAGACAAGACCAGTGATTCCATTCATTCTACTTACATTCTACTGTTACTGGCTGTAGTTAACTCTAATGCACAAAATTGTAATAAAATGACTTGGATTGGAATTGGCCTCACATAATTTAAAACACTTAGTCTACTGGCGCCAAGTACAACAAAAATTGCACCCTTGTTAGTCATGACACACTGAAATGCACCCCATATTAGCAGTAACAGCAGTCTTTCATTCATTTTATCACTGTGCACATTACTTAGCCCCAGCAATACGACAACACTGCAGTACTTGAATCCAAAGATCACCTTTGACATCCTCCATCAGTTCTGATATTTTGCCCTATCACTTCTAAACCACACAGGGGAGGAAGCAAGCAGGCTTGACTCATATCCCTGTCATGGGTTACATCTGCCCAGGAATTCCCAGCACTGATTCAGCTTCCCCTTAGCATCTGAGTATTCCCGGCAACATTTGAGTTTAATTTGTTAGACTTCTCATTTCCAAAGCCGAGCTTAGGCCAGAAAGGGAAGAGGGGAAAGAAAGTGACTCAGGCACCAATTACTTCTAGCACCACAAACCCCAAGTATAACTGTAAGTTTCTCCAGAAAGGGCTGTTAGCCCTGCTGACACCAAATCAAGTAATATTTTGCCTACAGTAAGTTTAATAAAAAGGAGAGAAATAACATGATCTGGAACGGTCCTCATTTTTATCTATGCAGGCCTGAGTGACCTCAACAGTGCAGCATTGGCCACCCTCAGGAACACAGGCCACACCCAGTGCGCAAAGCTAAGGCCTAGCACCAGAAGGCAGGAGCCCCAGTGTTAGGACTGGAGCCCTGCACTTCTCTGTGTCCCCCACAGTCCGAATTCCCCCCAGCCACGCTCACTCCTCATCATTCCCCTATCCCCACCAGTGCAGAGCCTCCTGGCCCTGGGGAAGGCTGCGTCACTGTAGTCCAAGGAGGGGCAGGGTAAATTGTCTCTCCTGGATGGGAAGGCTTCACAAGTGGACCAGAGACCCTGGGCAGCAGCCAGAAAGGCTCGGCCCCACCCCATTGGCCCTGGCCACCTCCCCTGCGGGCTGGAGGTTGAGCTTATAGCTCAGAAGGATGCTTTGCCCCCAGGGACCTGAAGCCACCAAAAACAACTCACCAAAACGCAGCACCCTAAGCTGGTGCCCCTAGGCTCCTAAAGAGAACTCGAGCAGGAAGCCTCCCCAGTTCCAACCCTTGGTCCAAGGACCACACCACGAGGCCCAGCCTCCCCTCCCTGACTGGCGCTTGCCTTGTCTCCCAGTGGGTCCTGCAACAGACCTGTAAATGTGTCTGCAAAGGTGTCAGAATGTCTGCAAAGCAGCAGCAGTGAGCTAATCAGCAGCTGGAGGAACTGGAGCCGCTCAGGGCCTCTAATGTGTGTGGCTCAGGGAAGGAGGGAGGAGTCCTGAAAGTGAGTCAGAGCCCCACCCTATCCAGTATCTTGTACTGCACTGGCACTCTAGGGTCTCTGCAGTTGGGAGGGGGCGGTGCAGGAATGTTACCCAGAGAGCACCATGTGCCTTTCAACTGCTAGCAACCAAGGAGCTGGGCTAATCCACAGGCTCCAGTCAAGCTCCCACTGCCAAAGGAACAGCATCTGCTTCCAGAGCGCATACTTCCAGGTCGCAGTTGTAGTCACCTCGCCTACTGACCAGAGAGTCTAATGAAAGGCCTGCCTTCTCTGAGATTTTTCTTCCAGACGCAGCACTGCGCATCTCCACCAGCGTCTTACTCTGGCTTTGTAGGAACTGTAAATTATGTCCTCAGTAAACAGGAAAGTGTTGGTTCCTGGTACATTGATTTGAGTTTTGTCAGTGCAGAAGACAGATTCAATTCAGCAAAGGCTTCGTGATCCTCTTGTGTATCCAAGGGCTCCAGTAATCCTCTGAACCCTGTGAATTAGACTCCAGAAATGATCAGTTATGCAAATACTATGAAATCCTGACCTGCCCTAAGTCTCACATCTTTGCAGTTCCTACAGGTTGAAATTAAATTTCATTTTCTCCAGTTAAGATGTCAATGTCATCATTCTATCTGCCAAACAATCTAACCAAAAGCAGGCAGGCAATGGAGGCTTCTTGCCATCCCCAGCTAAGGAATGAATGGGATAGAGGCCTGGGCCTGCAAATGGGAGGAGGGCAATTCCAAAGCAGAGATAAGGAGAGCAGATATTTGATAATCAGATGTTGGCTCTGTTGCAGAGCTGCTAAGTCTTTTGAATAAAAAAGGTACCTCTGGTAAATGCTCTCTTTTGGGACAGGCACCCTATTTAAATTCTTTTAGTCAGGTAAGGGGGAGGAAGAGTTTTCCCTAAATTTTCTGGGTCTCCATTTCCTTTAGCACGAAATAATCCTCATGCCAAAGTGGCACAATTTGGGGAGCCATACTCTGCTTCCCTTCAGGTCACATGCATTTACTTCATGGTGAATCCACATGGGCATGTTTATTTAGTTGTCCTATCCAAGAACATGCTGAATATTTGCTTAATTTTTTCTTTTTCTGGGGTGTTTTATTTTATTATTTTTAATTTAATTTTTATCGTATTTTTCCCATTACCATTTAGTCCGCTTATACTTCCCTAACCCCCAGCAATCACCACACTGGTGTCCATGTCCATGAGTCCTTCTTGCTCAGTCCCTCCACCCGCTAACCTTCCACCCAACCAGCTGTCATCTGCTCTCCATCTATGAGTCTGTCTTTGTTTTGTTTGTTACTTCAGTTTGTTCATTAGATTCCACCTATGAGTGAATTCATCTGGTATTTGTCTTTTTCTGATTGTCCTCTTTCACTTAGCACAAAGTTCTCCAGTTCCATCCATACTGTTGTAAAGAGTAAATTTTTCTTTTGTTTTTAATTTTATGGCCAAGTAGAATTCTATTGTCTTAATGCCTCATAGTTGTTTTATCCATTTATTTATTGGTGAACACTTGAACTGTTTCTATATCTTGGCAATTATAAATAACACTGGGGTAATGAACATAGGGGTGTTTATGATCTTTCAAATTCGTCTCTTGGGTTCCTACTGATATATTCCCTGGAAACCAACATACTGTTCTCTGTCTCCTTGAGTCTTTTTTTTTTCCTTACTTACTTCCTTACTCTTTTCACCCTTTCCAACACCCACCCCTCTGACAGCTATCTGTCTGTTTTCTGTATCTATGAGTCTGTCTCCACTTTGTTAGTTTATTTTCTTCACTACATTCCACATATAAGTGAAAACATATGTTGCTTGTCTTTCTCTGACTGGCTTATTTCTCTTAGCATCATACCCTCCAGGTGCATCAATGCTGTCCCAGAAGGTAAGGCTTCCTTCCTTTTTATGGCTGAGTAGTATTGCATTGTATAATTTTATCATAGCTTATATGTAGTTACCTACTGATGGGCACTTGAACTGCTTGCAAATTATGGCTACAGTAAGTAACTCCACAATGAACATAAGCATGCACATGTGCTTCAAGGTTTTGGTTTCTTTTTATTTTTTTAATAAATTTTATTGATTATGCTATTACAGTTGTCCCATTTTCCCCCCTTCACTCCCCTCCATCCTGCACACCCCCTCCCACCCACATTTCCCCCCTTCAGTTCATGTCCATGTGTCATACTGATAAGTTCTTTGCCTTCTACATTTCCCTTACTATTCTTATTCTCCCCCTATTAATTTTCTACCTACCATTTATTCTACTTATTCTCTGTACCTTTTCTCACTCTCTCCCCCTTTCACTTCCTTCTTGATAACCCTCCATGTGATCTCCATTTCTGTGGTTCTGTCCCTGATCTAGATGATTGTGCAGTTTGGTTTTGTTTTTGTTTTAGGTGTGTTTGTTAATAATTGTCAGTTTGCTGGCATTTTACTCTACATGATTTTTGTCTTATTTTCTTAGGTAAGTCCCTGTAACATTTCATATAATAAGGGCTTGGTGATGATGAACTCATTTAATTTGACCTTATCTGAGAAGCACTTAATCTGCCCTTCTATTCTAAATAATAGCTGGATAGAGTAACCTTAGATGTGGGTCTTTGACTTTCATGATTTCAAATACTTCGTTCCAGCCCCTTCTTGCCTGCAAGGTTTCTTTTGAGATATCAGCTGAGAGCCTTCTGGGAACTCCTTTGTTGGTAAATCTCTCTTTTTCTCTTGTTGGTTTTCAGATTCTCTCCTTATCTCTAATCGTAATTTAACCATGATGTGCCTTGGTGTGTTTCTCCTTGAATCCAACTTCCTTGGGACTCTCTGAGCTTCCTGGACTTGCATGTCTATTTCCTTCACCAGATTGAGGAAATTTTCCTTCATTATTTTTTCAAATATATTTCAACCAGCTGTTGGTTTCATCAATTTTTAATTAAATTTTAGACTATTTTGTTTAATTCTGCTATGACCTGTATTATTTGCTTTCTTCCACTCACTTTGAACTTTTTTCATTGTTCTTTTTCAAGTTACTTCAACAGTAAAGTTAGATTGTTTGAGATTTTTTCCTCGTTTTTGATGTAGGCCTGTGAGGCTATGAATTTCTCTCTTAGGAATGATTTTGCCTTGTTCCATAGATTTGGGGTTGTATTGTTCTCATTTTCATTTGTTTGATGGTATCTTTTGATTATATCCTTGATCTTATTGGTAACCATTAGTTGTTTAGTGATATGTCATTTAGTCTCCATGTGGTTAGGTGCTCTGGCCCACAGAGCAGTCAACTGGATCTCAACCACCTACCTAGAACAAATGAGTTGGGGGGACAAGAGGCACGAAGAATGGCAGCAAGACAATAAATTCTGATCAAGCTGCAAACTTTATTTTTCCGAACTGGGTATATATATAGGGCAGGAGGGAGAGGAAGGAGATTAGGTTGCTTGCTATTGGCTACCTTGAGACAAAGGAGGGTCCGCTTATTGGTTACTTGGGTGCAACTTGTACTCCTGGATACCTCATGTGCCTGTAGCTGATTGGCTTGTGGAGCGCTTGCACACGGGCGCTAGCCAGAGGTTATTTGGAAATTCCTTGTTGATTAGGGGTTCCAGTAATCAACAGACTGTGCCTTGCAGCCAACCGCAATGTTTTTAGCTAAAGGCCAGGTGCTCATTATGAGGCCTGGGGCAAGGATCCCAACATCTCCTCCCCTTTTTATTACTTTGAGGGCGAGGGAGAATGTAGGTAGGGTAGACTTTAACCGGCTGGGGGAGGTAGAGGCCTGACTCCTCCTGGGCTCATTCTGAGCTTTAGGGTACCTTTTGGGAGGAGAGGAGTTCGGTACCAACCTCTTTGCAAGTCAGCTTACCTCTCAGGAGACTCGAAGTGGCCGTACGTGCAGGCCTCTCCTTGCAGTGCTTTCCCTTGCACCCAGCGGTGTCTATCACAGCTACATGGCTGTGAAGCATATCTTCGAGGGTTATGCTGCTTCCGCAGGAGGGGAACCTGGCAGGAATCGTGGGCTAGCACCCAGCGGCTGTGCGGCTCAGAGTCCACTCCATGTGGCTCAGAGTCCGCTCCATGTTCCAGCATTTCTAATTGTTGATAGTGCACCTGAATAGGTCTTCCTAATACACTGTTAAGTTGGTCTTTGACTAAGTTGGTTACACGTCTAAGAATCCAGGGGGCAAAAGAGAGGATGAGGGTGATAGAAGCTAAAGGTTCTAAGATGGGAAGGAGGTAGGGGAGAATTCTGTTGAGTCCACCCCAAAGGGGGTGTTTGGAAAGTTCTTTTCTTCTTTTTTCTAAGTCTTCTTGTAATTGTTTTATCTTGTCTCGGACGATGCCTGATTTGTTGGCATAGAGCAGCAGCGTTCCTGTAAAGCCAAACAGATACCTCCCTGTTCTGCAGTAAGTAAATCTAGACCTCGTCTGTTTTGAAGGACAACTTCTGCTAGGGAGTCTACTTGGTCTTGGATGTCACTAATGGTACTGGACAGAGCCTGGACATCATCAATTAGTTGTTTAGAGAGCTTTGTGTATGAATGGACTGCAACTCCCAATCCTGCAGTCCCTGTGGCGACTGCTCCAGAGACGCCTAATCCAACTAATAAGGGTATGAATGTTAATGCTCTTTTTTGTCGCCCCGCAATATGGTCTAAGCTGGGAATGGGGACAGGCTTGTCTCCGGGCAGAACATCTATATCTGGTAGTAAGGTAGCCAAGACACATAGCCCGGTCCAGTTAGCGGGCAAGGCTGAAAAGGCTAGGTTGTTTCCACAAACGAATATTTGTCCATGACCTGGGCAAAGGGGGTTACTATAATTGGTTATGCTTCTACAACTAGTAAACTCTATAAAGCCGACGGGAATGTCGAAGCTATTATTTTGAGCTATGCCTTGTAAGCACGGGGAGGGTGGGAATATTGTAGGTTGGACTCTAAAAGGTAAACCAGGGTTACATTGTAGCTGTGGTTCATTAAGGGTGGATATATTGACAGGAATAGCTAAAGGCATGGGGGGTGCCTAGGCTCATACATAACCAGCAATCCTCGGCTAGGTGAGGGTTAGATATGTTAAGAGCTTGATGTGTGGCCATTAAAATGTCAGCAGTCTGGGTATCTAGGTCTACTCCCCGCGGTTTGGGGAGAGCTAGTGGGTGGTAGGCAAGTTTTGGATATTGGCTGTCTATGAGATGTTCTATTTGTTTTTGTACAGAGTGTTCTCTTACGAGATCTTGTGGGCCACCACCATCAGAGATATGTGTGGGGGCTGCCCATTGCCAGCATACTGGCTGACCTATGGTGCCTGAGCAGCTAGCTTGAAGGTATTTAGTGGAATGAGTGCCAATAACAGACAAGCTGGATCCCCAATCTCCTATATTGGCAGCATTTTTTGTCTTTTGTAGTATGGCAGTAAAATAAGTGGCATTGCTGGAAATACACTCTTGTACCTTATCATAGCAAGTGGAATGCATCGCAGAGTGAAAGGTACTACATGCTTGAGGGCATGGCCCTGGCCCACCGTTTATGGTAGGTATGATAGGGGGTTTGGGGACACAAAGCCACTTTGGTTTAGTGGTTCCCATGCTGTTCTGATCATAGCTAAGGTAGGCCTTTTTTGAGCTACAATCTATTACTTGGGTGTAGGATTTGGGAGTAGCATGGTTAGTGGTGGTACCTCCTTTATAGTCGCAGGGTTGTCCAAATAGGGCGAGGCAGGGGTTTTGGGGTGGTCCTTCTCGTCCTCCGTCTGTCTTTAGGTATGGGAGTGTTCCAAGTAGTATAATGATGTTTATTCGGTGCATTCTGTTTCCTGTAATAGAAAGGAGAGAGAAGTCCCTCAGGGAGTATGGCTTATCCCTGGGTTTGATTAGTATTATGTATTATGTCTATTTTAGGGTGGGTGTTGGGTAGCTGATTGATTTGTTTTAGTAGTCTCTCGGGAAGCCAGCGTGGGCCATCTTCTTTTTGATCATATATGCAAGCTGAACCTCTTCCCCATATTAGAACGGGGTCTGGGCCTTTCCAGGTATTGGTAAGAGGATCACGCCACATAACAGTGGCCTGTTGATTTGAGGTCTGTGAGTGCCAGAGGCGATCAGCTGCAGAGCGGCCTTTAATGTCAAGTGTAAGGAAGTTGGAAAAGGGCATGATTAAGGAGGTTTTGAGGCTGTTGTTTGGTAAATCCAAGGGGAGAATGGGCTAGGCGGGTGATAGCATTTTTCAGAGTTTGGTGTGCTCGTTCAATGATGCCTTGCCCTTGAGGGTTGTAAGGAATTCCTATGATATGTTTAATTTGAAGTTATTGACAAAAGGTTTGAAAGTTTTTTCCTGTATAGCCCAGGCCGTTATCAGTCTTAATGGCGCGGGGTTTGCCTAAAATGGTAAGACAGTAGATTGTATGGGAGATAATGTTTTTTGAAGCCTCGCCAGTTTGGAGGGTGGCTGCTATGAATCCACTAAAAGTGTCAAATGTAACATGGATGCATTTTTGTTTTCCAAAGGCAGAAAAATGGGTAACATCCATTTGCCAGATTGCATTAGGGATGAGGCCTCAAGGGTTGACGCCTAAGTGAGGTATAGGAGCTGAGATTATACACTGGGGACAGGCTTTAACGATGTCTCTAGCCTGGTCTCTAGTAATTTTGTAGAGGAGGCGGAGGGTATGGGCGATGGTGCAGGGAGTGGGCTTGAGTAGCCTCTTTTATTGGCTCACGGAGGACGGGCAGGATGGTTCGTGTGGCGGCATCTGCTAAGGCGTTGCCTTCTGTTAGAGGCCCGGGGAGGTCTAAGCGAGCACGGAGATGGCCGATGTAGAAGGGGTGCTGTTTTTGTAGTATGAGTTTTTGTAATTTGGTAAATAAGGGGTGGCGTTTGTGGAGGGTTTGATGAAGGGGACTGTTTCTAAGAGAGGGACTGACTGTGCTATGTAGGCACTATCAGTGTACAGGTTGAACGGCTGGTTGGCAAGTGAAGTAAAAACTTCTAGGATAGCAAATAGTTCGACAAGTTGGGCAGAGGAATAAAGGGGATCTTATAGTAAAAGTCTGTTTATTGATGACATAGGCAGCGGTGCCATTTGAGGACCCATCAGTAAAGATGAGGGTGGCATTGGGAAGTGGAGCTGTTTTAGTGAGTTTAGGAAATATAAATTGGTGAGCTTTGGCAAATTGAATGAGGGGATTGCTAGGATAGTGGTTGTCAAGGTTTCCTGTAAAGGAGGATAATGCTATGGCCCATTCATCAGTGGTCTGTAAAAGCCAGTTTGTTTGGTCCTGTGTATAAGGAGTAATTATTGAGTCGGGGTCTTTGCCAAATAGTTGGTGACTGGTGAGTCGTCCTTTTATTATTAGGGTGGCAAGGAGAGAAGGATATGTGAGTAGTACTCGGGAGGGGGAAGCTGGCAAATGGATCCAGAGAAGGGGATGGCCGTTTTTTGTGGTGTCTGAGGTATTGGGTTGCCAAAAGACTCCTGTGGGGGTAGGGGTAGTTGAAAGTAATAGAAATATTAGAGGTAGGGCATAGGAAATTTGTCATGTGGTTTGTTCTTGGATGGCTTTGTTTATTAGGGTTAATGATTGTTTTGCCTCAGGGGTCAGTGTTCAAGGGGATAGGGGATCTGTACTTCCTTTAAGAGTATTATTAAGTGGGAGGAGAACTCCTGTGGGTAGTTTTAGGTATGGTCGAAGCCATTGGATATCTCCTAGGAGTTTTTGGAAGTCACTAAGTGTTTTTAGATTATTAGTTCGAAGGCAGACATGGGGGGTGAGTACTTGTTGGTGGGATAGTTCAAAGCCTAAATAAGAGTATGGGTCAGATGTTTGTATTTTGTCAGGGGCAATTTGTAATCCTTGTTGGGTAAGGCAAGAAATGATGTGAGCATAACAGGTTTTAGCAGTATTTTGGTCTGGGCAGGCTAAAAGGATATTGTCCATATAATGAAGGATATAAGCTTGAGGCCATTTTGCTCTAACAGGGGCAATGGCTGTGGCAACAAATTTTTGGCGTAGGGTAGGACTATTGGCCATGCCTTGGGGTAACACTTTCCAATGGTAATGGGGCATGGGACTTTGAAAATTGGTTTGAGGGACACTAAAAGCAAAATAGGGTCTGTCTTCTGGGTGTAGTGGGATAGTAAAGAAACAATCTTTAAGATCAATGACAATCTTGTAATAATTGATAGGAATGACTATAGGTAAAGGGAGACCAGGCTGGAGTGCTGCCATAGGTACCATAGCCTTATTGACTGCTCTAAGATCTTGTAAAAGTCGCCATTTACCAGATTTTTTCTTAATAATAAAAATAGGGGTATTCCATGGAGAGTTGGTGGGCTCAATATATCCTGCTGCAAGCTGTTCCTGTACTAACATCATGGCAGCTAAAGTTTTTTCATAAGTAAGAGGCCATTGATCAACCCAAACAGGCTCCGTAGTTTTCCAAAGGATTTTATCTGCATGGGGTACAGGACTGTCAATGGCCGTTAGGCAAAATTTTGTTGGTATCCTAGACCTGTTTTGTCTTGTTTAGGGCTAATGGCAATGGGTTGGGCAGTACCCTGGCCCTGCTTCCCTAATCCTTGTCCAGGTAAGAAACCTTGATTTAGCATCTGGGTTGTGACAATGTCATCAGGGCTACACATTATTAATTTCATCTGGGATAAGATGTCTCGCCCCCAGAGATTGACAGGTAAATTTGGGAGGACGAAAGGGGTGACTAAGCCACTGTTTCCCTCTGAGTCTTCCCATTTGATTGTTTGAGAGCTTTGTTGGGGGTTTGTGGCATGTCCAATGCCTCGCAAATGAGTAGCGACAGCAGTTAGCGGCCAGGATTTTGGCCAGTTGGACTGAGCTATTACTGTGGCATCTGCTCCTGTGTCTAGAATGCCTGTGAAGAGTTTTCCATTAAGTTTGAGTTCAAGTAGGGGGCGTTGGTGAGATATTTGTTGAACCCAATTAGGTATCAGAGGATCCAGGGGTACGGGGTCCTCGAAAGGTTTGCTGGAAGTTAGAGTTAATATGATGTAGAGGAAGGATAACTATCTGGGCTAATCTAGTTCCTCTTGGGATGGTGATTAATCTTTGGGAGGTGGACAGGATTATATGTATTTCTCCTTCGAAATCATTATCTAGAATGCCAGGGAGGACTTGAACTCCTCGAAGGGCTGAACTGACTCGGCCAAAGATAAGACCAAAAGTGTCAGGTGGTAAGGGGCCATATATGCCAGTAGGGAGTATTAGGGGGCTATTATTCGATGTTAATATTGTGTTGGTGGTGGCACAGAGGTCCAATCCTGCGCTGCCTGCCGTTGTTCTCCAAAGGTCTGTGACGTGGAGGCATGGTTGATTATCAGGAGAGCAGGGACTGATTGGAGGTATGTCCGAGGGGTGAACTGTGAAGCCCCGGAGTTCATCCCTGGGTTGGGGCCCTGGGGCTGGCCCCTGTTGGAGTTTCCCTGTTTTGGTGGAATGGGCTGTCCATTTATATCTGTTTTGGAGCGGCATTCAGAGGCCCAGTGAAAGCCCTTTTTACATCGAGGGCACTTTGAGGGTGGAAGACTTGGGGTAGGAGTGGTGGGGGCGGCAGCGGTTCGAGGGGTATTAGGAGTAGATGGAGCTTGAGTACGTAAGGGACAGGTTTTGGAAAAATGTCCAGGTTGCTTGCGTGTATAGCAGAGTGGGCTGCAGGGTGTCTGGGGGGTATAATTTTGAAGGGCAGCCCCAATGGCAAGACCGAGGGCATGAGCAGAGCCGATGCCTGAGCAGAGGCAAACATAATCACAGAGCTCCCCCTGGCGATAAGGCCGGATGGCATCTTGGCAAGCAGGGTTGGCATTTTCAAAGGTGAGATGTTTTACAAAGGCACTTTCACTTTCTCCTGTGCCGAATAGGCGCTCTGCTAGCTCTTGTAAGCGGCTAATAGAGTCGCTATAGAGTTCATCAGGACCTTGCCTAATTTTTGCTGGGGAAGTGGTAGCGGCCCCTTTTTGGGGGAGGCGCTTCCAGGCTTTTAACCCGGGGGACTGGATTTGTGTTAAAAGTCCGGGGGGATATTGAGCCTGTTTTTCATTGTGTTGATATGGGCTAGTGCCTAGGAATTTCTTTAATGTCCACCTTTTGGAAGAGGTTTTACGGGCGTTACGTTCAGCGAATTATTTGGAGGTTTCTTCGTAATCGCTTTTCCAAAGTATGAAATTGCCTCCGCTTAGGGCAACTCTGGCTACAAAAAAACAATCATTGGGTGTAAGCCACTGTTCACTAAGGTTTTCAATTAAGGCCATTGTGAAGGGGGCAGTGGGACCATAGTTGGCTACGGCCGTTTTGATTTTTTCTAAGGTTTTTAAACTGAGCCGTTTATAGGAGTGGGAGTATGAGGGTTCGGAGGCAGAAGTCTCTTCCTCATCAGAGCTAGAGCCATTAGAATCTCCTTCATCCTCACTACTTGAGGGAGGGTGTTGGGAGCCGTCGGTCTCGCGGGCTCGGCTACTCGAGGGCACATCAGCTTGGCTGTTTGAGGGGCCATTGGCCTGACTTTGGCTTCTGGTAACGGGAAAAGCGAGTAATTCAGTGGGGGCGGATATGGTCAAGTCAGTGAATTCTTTAGCCACGGCTTTGATTTCTCAAATGAGAATTAAGGCTTCTTGAATGGAGGTTTTTTGGAGAAGGGGTTTTTGGTGGATTGTTGGTGGCTCGGGGTTGTTTAGAATGGGAGCTAGAATACTGGTGGCTGCGGGCGGTAGGTTTGAGGGTACATAGGGGGGCGGCCGAAAAGCTGGGAGATCTTTAAGTAAGGGGGTAGAAGAGAGGGGAGGCCAGTCAGGGTTATTGTAATGAGCGGCCTCTTCTTTGAGTTCGGCCTCTTCTGCTGGGTCTAATTGGTCGACATGGTTATTTGAGGAATTACGGGGAAGCGTCAGGGGGTTTTTTAGTTTCTTTTTCTATGTTAATAGAAATTGAGGGGCAAATTGAGGGGGCCCTCGAAGGAGGCCGAGATTGATTTTTTGACATTTCCTGTCCCTCTTTACAGAGATTTTGGGCTGAAGGGGCCCTCGAGGGGGGCTGGGATTGATTTTTTAGAACTTCTTGCCCTTCTTTACAGAGGCTCTGGACATCCGGAGAATGCCCATGAGTGACTAAGATTTCTTTAATAAGATTAAAATAACTGAAGGCGGTGATAGGGACGGTCTGGGGGCCAAAGACTCGATAATAGTCGTTAAGGCAATCTCCGACCCGGTTCCAACACCGCAGGTCAATCGTCCCTTCTTGGGGGAACCAGGGGCACATTTTGAATATACAAAAAATAAAACTAAATCCTTTTTCTTAACTCGAGTTCCTTGCACCTTGAGAGTTTGCTTTAATTGACTTATAAAAATATCATTTTGTGAACATGCTTGTCCCATGATTGGGTCTTACCTGGCCGAGTTCACCGTCGAGGGGAGGGGCTCCTGGATCTGTCTCGTGGTCGAGTACTCGCTGCGATCCGTGCGGGGGGAAGTCACTGGCAGGAGGGCGCTTTGTTCCAGTGGCTATCGGGCCCCCACGTTGGGCGCCACTTGCTCCGGCCCTCGGAGCAATCAACTGGGGCTCGACCACCTACCTAGAACAAATGAGTTGGAGGGACAAGAGGCGCGAAGAATGGCAGCAAGACAATAGATTCTGATCAAGCTGCAAACTTTATTTTTCCGAACTGGGTATATATATAGGGGAGGAG
Source organism: Artibeus jamaicensis (assembly GCF_021234435.1). Classification (NCBI taxonomy): domain Eukaryota; kingdom Metazoa; phylum Chordata; class Mammalia; order Chiroptera; family Phyllostomidae; genus Artibeus; species Artibeus jamaicensis. The sequence continues at coordinate 30,027 of NW_026521289.1, forward strand.
GGAGAGGAAGGAGATTAGGTTGCTTGCTATTGGCTACCTTGAGACAAAGGAGGGTCCGCTTATTGGTTACTTGGGTGCAACTTGTACTCCTGGACACCTTATGTGCCTGTAGCTGATTGGCTTGTGGAGCGCATGCACATGGGCGCTAGCAGGAGATTATTTGGAAATTCCTTGTTGATTAGGGGTTCCAGTAATCAACAGACTGTGCCTTGCAGCCAACCGCAATGTTTTTAGCTAAAGGCCAGGTGCTCATTACGAGGCCTGGGGCAAGGTTCCCAACAGTTAGGTTGTTTCACTTTTTATCTTGCAATTGATTTCTAGTTTCATAATATTGTGTTCAGAGAAGATGCTTGATATGATTTCAATCTTCTTAAATTTATTGAGACTGGTTTTGTGTCCTAACATGTGGTCATATTCTAGAAATATTTCCATGTGTACTTGAACATGCATTTGGTTGCTTTGGGGTAAAATGGTCTGAAGAGATCAATTAGATGCAAAGAGAGAGGGAAGAAGAGAAAGAACATCAGTGTGAGAGAGAAACAGTGATTGTTTGCCTCCCTTATGTACTCTGACCAGGTATTGAACCTGCAACCTATGTATGTTCCCTGACTAGAGATTGAACTTGCAACAGTTCGGAGATTGAACTTGCAACAGTATGGAAAAGCTCTCCAACAAAGACACCTGGACAGGGAGGTAACTATTTTCAATTTAAATAGCCTCCACATAGTTTCCCATAGTGGTTGTGCCAGTTTATGTTCCTACCAATAGTGAATGAAGTTTTTCTCCAAAATTTCTCTAACACTTACTACCTGTCTTGTAGATAATAGCCATTCTAACAAGTGTGAGGTAGTCTTTAATTGCAGTTTTGATTTGCTTTTCCCAAATGCCTGGTGAACTTTAATATCTCTTTATATATATGTTGGTCATTTGTATGTCTTCTTGGGAGAAGTGTCTGTTCAGGTCCTCTGCCCATTTTTCAATTGGATTGTTTGCTTCCTGGGTGTTGAGTAGTATGTGTTCTTTATATATTTTGGATACAAACCCGTTGTCAAAGATCTTGTTTTAAAATCACCCATTCAGTTGGTTGACTTTTTGCTTTAGTTTGCAGTTTCTTTTGCTATACAGAAAGTTTTTGTTTGATGTAATCCAGTTCATTTATTTTTGGCTTGACTTCCCTTGCATTTCATTTCGATTCATAAACTTTTCTGTATCATCAAGGTCCATAAGCTTGGTACCTATGTTTTCTCTTATGTAATTTATTGTTCCAGATATTATACTTAGGTCTTTGATCCATTTTCAATTAATTTTTGTGCATGTGGACAAACTATAATGTAGCTTCATTCTGTGGCATGTGGCTTTCCAGTTCTTCCAGCAACTTATTGAAGAGGCTTTCTTTCCTCAGTTGTTTGTGTTTGGCTCCTTTGACAAAAATTATTTTCCCATATACATGTGGTTTATTTTCTGGGCTCTAAATTCTTTTCCATTGGTCTCTGTGTCTGTTTTCCTCCTGACACTGTGCTCTTTTGATTATCATAGCTGTGTAGTATAATTTAAAGTCACATAGTATAATACCTCCTGCTTTGTTCTTTTTTCTCAGGGTTGCTCTGGCTATTCAAGGACTTTTGAGGATTTATACAAATCTATTAATTTGGTGTTCTATTTTTCTAATGACATTGAAACTTTGATGGTGATTTCATTACAAGCATATTGCTTTGAGTAACATAGCCATTTCAACTGTATTGATTATTCCAATTTATGAACATGAAATATCTTTCCATTTGTGTATGAGTGTCTTTTTCGATCTTTTTTAATAATGCTCTGTAGTATTTCGTATCTTGTGTGGTTTTTGCCCTTTTTCTCTCATTCTTATTTTTCAGTCATTAAATACAGTTTTGGTTTCAATTCCCTGATCAAGAGTGTCATTCTCTCTATAACCAAGGGCACACAGAGAGGGTAAGAAGGGAAGCAAGATGAATCAAGACAATGCTTCATCTCATCTGCACTCAGTTTTCCTCAACACCTTTCGGTGTTTTGGCCTATGCTCACAGAATGTCCCAACATAGTTGTCTTGGAAGCTGAGTTTTGGGGCCTTTAAGCTATTTCAATCCCAGGTGATGACTGGAGGAAAAGAAGGTAGAGCCACAGTAAGAGAGAAGTATAAAGTGGAAGGCCATTTGAAGAAGGTCATACAAACAGTTGCTGTTCAATAGTGCTTGGTGATTCATGGGAGTGTAATGTTTAGAAAATTTACTTCAAAAAGAGCAATAATGTGGCCCCAGCCATTGTGGCTCAGTTGGTTGGAACATCGTCCCATGGACTGAAAGGATGCAGCTTTGATTCTTGTTCAGGGTACATGCCTAGGTTGTGGGTTCAATCAGGGAACATACAAGAAGACAGCTGATTGATGTTTCTTCATCTCTGTCTCTCTCTCCTTTTTACTCTAAAAGCAATAAAAAACTGTCCTGAACTGAGGGAAATGTCTGCAAAATGTCTGACTCTACAGAATGTCCCTCCCTCTCCCCAAGATTGGATCCCGGTTGAATTGGTTTCTGCTACTGCCCCTGGATAGAAATACTGCTCTCACTTTTTTCCCCCAAGCTACCCTGGATGGGAAACTGGTTTCATTTTCAGATTCAAGGGACTCTGAAAATTAAAATAAAATGACAGCTTTAAAACAAACTTGGAGTTGCCTTCCTAGAGAAACTGCCTTGCACACCTTTGTCCTAGAACTTTGGGAATATTAAAATGGGGCAGAGCAACCTAGGACTGAGCCTAAAGCAGTATTGAATCCCAAACAAATGTCTGTGTTGACGAACAAATTGAAAATTAAAGACTTTCCTGATAGCATCACTATGTTAGCTTCTTGACCCCTATAAAAATTTCTTCCATTTCTGTCATTTTTCTCTTTTCTTTTCTCATGAATACCTCATGTCTTCACCCCCTCATTAGAATCATATTGGGAGTTCTTCCTGAATTGGTACTTCTGAAAAAGCTGTTCTTCTGGATTTCAAATGCTGATTGACTCTCACTTTGCCCTTTCATTTTTGGATAACAGGACTGCATTATTCACCTAAAAAAAAAGTAAACAGAGCCCCTTTGGTGTTTGTGCAGCCATCTGAATTTACCACTAGAATATTAGGGATAACAATTAACTGGGGATTTCAGTAATGAGTACTAAACACAGATCATTTTACTTATAAATTTGGGATTCTTACAGGTAAATATTCTGTTTTGTGCTTTACTTTTGAAAATAATCTCTCTTTTAAATGTGTGGAAAATAAATTGACAATACCACATTTTAAAAGTATGTTACAACCATATCCAACTCAATTAACACAAGTTGGTTTTGACATTAGAGCCAAGCAGTCAGTAACTCATCCATGGCCAGATTGCAGAACAACAACTGAAACATCACCTTGAATCAGTACATTCTGCTCTGCTGAGATTCCAGCTCTAATACGAAAAGAGGAGAAGGCTGCTCCTCTCATAACCCAGAATATTTGACTGTGATATTTATGTTATTGGTGATGTTGGCTCTTGGTTCTTGAGCTCAGCAAAGAATTCAGGGCCAAGAACTCTAGCAGACAAGGCAGTTCATTCAGCACACAAAGTGAAAATACTTTCAAAGATGATATTCAAGGGTGATGCTCAGAGAGCTGCCCTACCCTTTTTAAAAGGAAAGTCATGGAGGCAGAAGTGGTAAGCCAGCTGGGCTACATGGAGTCCAAAAACAAATTACAGAGGCAAAGAGGGGCTCTTGGAAGCAGACCCAAAGTGTTAGCCTAAAAGTGCCTCGGCCCGCGAGGCAGTCAACGGGGTCCGCCGATATACCTGTAATGGATGAAGGGGGATGGGACAGGAGGCGCGAAGAATGGCAGCAAGACAAAGGATTCTGATCAAGCTGCAAATTTATTTCAAAATGGAGGGAGTTATATAGAGGAGGGTAGTAGAGGAAGTGCAGTGGATAGGTGGCTTCAAGGCGTGCTCTAGCCTACGATTGGTCGGGGGGTGCATGGTGGGCGCGTGATCAAGGCACTGATTGGTGTGCCACCCGCATGTCCAGGAGGGGGAGTTCTATGGCTCCTAACCACAGCATCCTGTTATTCAGGCGCAACCTTCAGGTCTGATTGTATCAGCCTGTTTCAGGCTTATCCCAGCCCCCAACATCTCCTCCCTTATTTTTATTTTTAAGGTGAGGAGTGGACATTAACCGGCTAGGGGAGGCAGAGGTCTGGCTCCTCCGGAGCTCGTCCTGAGCTCTGAAGCACCCTTTTCGGAGGAGAGGGGTTGGGGCGCTGACCTCTATGCAAGCCGACTTGCCTCTCAGGAGACATGGCAGGGCCACCTTCGGGGTAGCTTCTCCTTGCGATGCTTTGCTCTGCACCTAGCGGTATCCATTACAATTCATATGTAAAGTATAATGCCAAGAGTTATACTGTTCCCGTAGGAGGTGGGGGTGTAAAAGGAAGTTTATGGGCGAGGACATTCTCGGAGAAAACGCTGCGAGTCAGCGCCAGGTTCATTCATTTCTAGCTGGTGATAATGTATCTGGATAGGTTTGCCAAGAAGGGAGTTAAGTTGGTCTCGGATGAGGTTTGTGGTGCGCCTGAGAACCCAGGGAGCAAAGGTCAGGAAAAGAATGATAGCTATTAAAGGCCCGAGGAGAGGGAGAAGAAAGGGGAGCAGTCCGGTGAAGGCTGTAAGGAAAGGGCTCTCAGTCAGAGTTTTTCGTCGTCTTTCCAGGTCTTCTTGAAGGGTCTTGATCTTGTCCCGTACGATGCCTGACTTGTTGGCATAAAAGCAGCATCGTTCCTGTAAAGCTAAACAGATACCTCCCTGCTCTGCTGTGAGTAAGTCTAGACCTCGTCTATTTTGTAGGACTACTTCTGCTAGGGAATCTAATTGGTCTTGAATGTCAGTAATAGTATTTGCTAAGGCTTGTACATCATCGACAAGTTGTTTGGAAAGTTTTGTATAGGAGTGAATTGCGACTCCTAATCCTGTAGTTCCGGTAGCTACTGCTCCAGAGACTCCTAGACCAACAAGCAGGGGAATAACAGCTAAGGCTCTTTTGTGTCGTCCTGCGAAGTGGTCAAAAAGCAGGGACGGGGACGGGCTCATCTCCTGGGATGATGTCTATGTCAGGTAATAAGGCAGCTAAGGCACATAGCCCTGTCCAATTGGCGGGCAAGGCGGTGAAAGCTAGATTATTACCACACACGAATGCTCGTCCTGGGCCAGGACAGAGGGATGTGCTGTAATTAAGCATGTGGCTATAATTGGTAAAGCTGGCAAAACCAACAGAAATATCAAAGAATTATTTTGTGAGTTTTTATAGATACAAGGGGAGGAGTCAAAGAGCATAGGCTGAACTCTAAAGGGTATGCTGAGGGTGCAGTTTTGTTCGGTGATATTCAGGGCTGATATGTTGGTGGAGACAGCTAGAGGCATGGGGGTGCCTTGCACGCCGCGGGTGAAATGGCGGACGCGCCATGCGCTGAAGGCAAAATGGCGGCGGCGGGTGCGTGAGAGGTACTATAAGGGAGGCGGTTTGAATGGCGGAAGGACTGCCGCCACGAGTGGTGGCCAGTCAGGATTATTGTAGCGAGCGGCCTCGTCCTCTAACTCTGCCTGTTCAGAGGGGTCTAACTGGTTGCCGGGGAGTGACTGCGGAGAATTTCTTGCCCTTCTTTGCAAAGGCGCTGTATGTCAGGGGAATTATTGTGGTTTTTAAGGATGTCTGTTATGAGGTTATAATAGTTAAAGGCAGTTATAGGGATAGTCTCGGGGCCAAAAAACCTTATAATAGTCATTTAGACAGTCGCCTACACGGCGCCAGACGCGGGAGTCAATGCTACCCTCCTGAGGAAACCATGGGCAGATTTTAAAAACGAAAGTGAAAAAGGAATTCAAATCTTTTTTACGAACTCTTATCTTGCGCACCTTGAGAGACTCTTTTAATTGAGCAACGAACAAATCATGTTGTGAGCATGCCTGTCCCATGGCTGCGTCTTACCTTTGAAATGCCGCTGTCGGGGAACGGGGGTCTTCAGGGAATGCCGGCGCGCGGTCGAGTAGTCGCGTGAGCCGGGCGAAAACGCTGCGATCGAAGGGGACAGCGGTCCGCACAGGCGATCAGCGGGGCCGCACGTTGGGCGCCAGTTGCCTCGGCCCGCGAGGCAGTCAACGGGGTCCGCCGATATACCTGTAACGGATGAAGGGGGATGGGACAGGAGGCGCGAAGAATGGCAGCAAGACAAAGGATTCTGATCAAGCTGCAAATTTATTTCAAAATGGAGGGAGTTATATAGAGGAGGGCAGTGGAGGAAGTGCAGTGGATAGGTTGCTTCAAGGCGTGCTCTAGCCTACGATTGGTCGGGGGGTGCATGGCGGGCGCGTGATCAAGGCACTGATTGGTGTGCCACCCGCATGTCCAGGAGGGGGAGTTCTATGGCTCCTAACCACAGCATCCTGTTATTCAGGCGCAACCTTCAGGTCTGATTGTATCAGCCTGTTTCAGGCTTATCCCAGCCCCCAACATAAAAGGAGCTGCCATTGCCAGCTGTTCCCCTGGTTGCAAATCTTGTGGGAACTCTTGCAGGGGTGTCCAACCTGTGGCCCACAGGCCACATACAGCTGAGGATGGCTATGAATGTGGCCAACACAAAATCATAAATTGACTTAAAATCTTTTTTGCTCATCAGTTTTCAATAGTGTTTGTGTATTTAATGTGTGGCCCAAGACAAGTCTTCTTCTTGCAGTGTGGCCCAGAGACACTGACAGGTTGGACACGCTTGCCTTAGAGCTTAGAAGAAAAAAGGCAAAGAGGCACACTTGAAGGGAGAAGGTGTGAGGTGCTCTCTAGAGAGAGAGCATGAGTACTGGGTCCTCCGTTTTAAGGGCTTTTTTCTGTTTTAGAATGCAGAAATTTGGAAGGGGTGTCTTAGGGGAGGGTCTCAGTAGAATATCTGCCAACTCTCCAAGTGTGTTTTTACATGCTGATTCATTAACATAAGCATAGAGAGTCAGAGACACGGTCTCTACTGAGTGGTTGGCACTCAGGAACTAGGGTAATAGATCATTGGTTACTGCATCTGGTCCTGATGCCAGCAGTGGCATCACTTTGATGTTGCTGCTTTTCTGGGCCTTTTGCTGAAAACTGAGACCTAGATATTTTGTCTAAGCAAAACTCTCTGTCTGTGGTCAGAAAATCTGTGACTTTGGTCCTAGGATTATCTGATGCTGATCAGAACATCATTGCCTTGAGGGCTCAGTGCTTAAGGAAGTGGTCCTGCAAAAGAGAAGGAGGCAGGTGAGTCAGAAAGCTCCATCAGACCAGTTTGAATCAGCTGTCTCAATTTCTTTATTTTACTTGCCAAGGAATTTTCCTTGCTTCTTACTATCCTGCCTAATATGTAGTATGTAATACTATTCTCCTCCATGTATTTTTCAGTACTACATGGATTGAATGACTCATAAAGCTAATTGCTCATAAAGCTTTAAGAGCAATTCTACCTTAATGTCATTATAGAACAGACAGTGTTCATCCACCTGGCAATAGCAGAGCCAAACAAAGAATTGCAGTGGAGAAATACAAGCTATTTTATTGATGAATGGAACCATTTAGGAGAACGGAAAGCTAATGTTCAAAAGCCCAAACTTCCCGATGGCATGTACTTTATTATTATATAGAGCAAAATTACAAGACATTGTGTCTTAGAGGGTTTGGGATTATGCTAGGAGCTGATTGTTTGAACACGAAGTAATGGTAATATTTTTTTCAGGTCTTGAGGACAATTATGAAACCTCCTCAGATGTCCTTGTGGCTTCTTCAGTGGGAAGGATCCAGTGGGGAGTCATTCTACCCTAGGGCCCAGGAATGGAAATATAACTTAGTTCAGGGTGTTATCTTTCGCTTTCCTCTTGGTCATTAATGTGCTCTGGTCTACTGTCTTCTTCCTCAGGGTACTATTACTATCCAGGGGAAAGACTAGGTCTCTGAGGATCAGTGGTAGATGGAGGAGCAGAGAGAGAGAGAGAGAGAGAGAGAGAGAGAGAGCCTTTTTCTCCTATTCTTCTTCCAAGAAACAGGGTCCAGAGCCCCACAAGGCTGCCACCCTTGAAATTAAATTCCAGTGCCTCTTTCATTACACCCATCTGACTTCTCCCACAAAGAATTACAACTGCCAGTAATTGACTGCCATTGTTACTCTGGGCATCCATGGCCCTGTGATATAGGGAACCACCTCCCAGCTATGGGTTAAAGTTATGCCCATCTCCCTGGATCCAGGGACTCCCACAGCTACTCAACACATCTATGAATCTAACCAGCTGTTACTGATATGCAAAATAACTCTCAATGGCTATCCTCTGCTTCTCCCTCCCCCAAGGCCTGTTAGTAGGAGACTTCCCCATTTGGGGGACCTCAATATTCCTTGTTACATAAAGATCCCCTGTCCTGCACTGAGCAATCAGTAGAGATCATAACCCTAAATGGAAACACCTGGAAAACTCATCAATATTCTACTAAAACCCTCCCCTGAGACCTCCCCTTATCTTCCACCTATGAAAAAGAAAGAAAAGCCTCAAGACAAAGGACCAGTGCACACATGCTTTCCCTCTGGGGAGCAGTCCCTGCCATTTCCTTTCCTTTCTGCTCACCTGTCCCCCCCCACACACACGCTTCTTTCATACAGACCTGTGTCTCCCAAACTTTAAGGCAATGGGCATCTGGCAGCTTATCCCAGGCTAATCCCCTGAACCTATTCCCAAAGCCCTCCTTCTCTGACTTTCCAGTGAGCTAAGGCAACCCAGCCAAGGCTCTCCTGTTGCTTCTTCTATGCTAAGCCTTTCCTTGTTTCATGACTCCAACTTTATTAAATGTGTCCTCATAGTGACCTGGACTCATGTTGATGTGGGAAGCTTTGGAAGACCTTTGTTCACCCAAATCCCAGGCGCCCTGGGAGAGTGACAAGGCCATCTGGGAAAAGCAAACAGCAGGATAGTCTCAAGGATTAGGACTAGCACCCCCGCTGATAGAACTAATTTTCACATTTAGCCTTTGTACTCTGGTTCTGCCCCATAGATAGAACTAATTACCGCATTCTGCTTCTGTATTTCACTTTGCTCTGTAGACAGGAAGACCCCATAGGCTATATAAAGCCAAAGAATCCTTTGTTCGGGGCTCAGAATTTGGAGACTCCCTCCTCTGAGTGTGTGCACGTTAATAAACCTCGTACTGCAGAATCCCTCATTGTCTGGTTGCTTCATTTTCCTGTAACATTTGGTTCCCTGTCCGGGAAGCGACCTTACACAAATTCAGGCAACTTGCCCACGACTGGATAAGCAGGGAGGCAGCCAGAGGTCCAACTGGGGAAGTGGGGGTGCACGTGCCCTGAGATTTCTCAGGCCCCGTCCAGTCGGGGCAACGGTCACAGGACTGCGCTCCAGGGGGGAAGCGAGGGTTTCAGACTACGACCTGACCTGAGACCAGAGGCGCCAAATTGGTAAGAACCCGGGGGACCTGACCCGAGACCGGAGAGAGGCTGATCACTTCAAATCAGAAATCTGGGTCGGATTCATGCTGAGTCCGACACCGGCTAGGTGGGTTCGAATCTGGCCACTGGGAAATTAGGGGGGAGGGATTGTTTAAACTTGGAGTGCTTGAGAGTGAAAATGTGAGTGACTGTGTTTGTGGCTCCATGGGCTGGTCCTACGGAGCAAGAGTGTGCCCCAGCCCGCAGTTCCTGTGTCAGGTCATACGCCATAACGGTTGGCAGCTAACCCCGAATTCTGCTGGAGCAACCTTAGCCAAGACCAATTTCGTCCCAAGAGGGAGCAGGCCAGGCGGGCAAAATGAAACCCCCTTCCCTGTGTTTGCCTGCGTCATTCTGGGAGGATCACCATGGGCGGGGACCTTCCACTGTGTTAGATTGCATGCTGCAAAACTCTGACTGATTCCGGGGCCAGGAACCCAGCATAGATGCCCGTCAGTTAGAGGTCTTTTGCACCTCTGAGTAGCCAACATTTGGAGTAGGCTGGCCCCCTGAAGGAACACCGAACTTAGGTATAATTAGGGCAGTCCACCTCATAGTAACAGGCAAACCAGGACACCCCAATCAGTATGTTTATATAGACCGCTGGCAGGAATTAGTGTAGGACATGCTGTTAGGGTGCAGGACAGAAGCCTAAGACAGTGGGAAAGGCTGGCGGTAGGCGAAAAGTGGCACAATCCAGTGTTTTAGTAGCCCGGTCATGCTGCCCCCCATTTTCAAAGGAGAGCCAGAGGAAGAGCCGCCTATCAGTCTGCCTCCCCTATATGCTCTGGAAACTCTCGGCCAGACCCGGGAAAGCAAAGACCCTCATCTGCAACCAAGATTCCGGCTCCTGCTGGTCTCTAGTGGCAGAGTAGAGACCCTGCTCAAAGGGGTCAGCCTCTCTAAAATATGCCCCCATATAGCAAAGCAGTGTGGCAGAAGGCAGTAACCCGCCCCCTCCACTGGAGGGACAGGAAGTGGCTGAGGCCCACATGGCCCCCTGCACCTAGTCCTGCTAAAGGGGTTGCCAGGAAGACAAGCAGGGCTGCCCCAGCCAAGCCCTGTGATTGAGCCAGGAATGAGCTGTGAAAACCTCTTGAGCCTGTGCTGGTGGCCCTGGCAGTGGGTCCTTTAGGAAACCAGATACCTCCTGGGAGCAAGGAGCCACCAGATTGCCTAAGAAAAGAAAATAGAGACTGCAGGCCAGAAGAAGAAGTCCAAAGTGGGCTGTGGGAAAGGAGCCTCCCGACCCCAGACCCCTGTCCTAGGAGCCCAAGGCCTGAAGATCCCATATATCAGGGACACCCCCCGAAAATGGCTTATCGCAACTCCCTCCCCCATATCTCAGGCCTCTGCCTCTGGCGCCAGCAGCAGCAGATAGGCCCAGACACACTGCTCCCATCCGTTCCATCTGAGGCAAATAGTCCACTCCAGGATTTGCCTCAGCCAGAGGCTGCGCAACAGCCCCAGCAGCCACAACTGCAGATGGGCAGAAAAAGGGGAAGAAATGATATTTAAGGTTGAGAGACCAGTGCACCTACTACAGAGAGAAGGGGTACTAGAAAAGAGAGTGCCCCAAAAGGAAAAAGAAAAAGCCCACTGGTGGGTGACAAAGAGCAGGGTTACAGGTGCCTACAGTCCTCAGGTTAGCTGGCTTAGACCCAGACCAGACTGCCACAGGGCTTCAGAAACTCTCCCACTCCCCTAGGAGAGGCCCTGGCCAGGATCTAAAATCATTTACCAAGAAGGAGACTGACCCAGTGTTATCGGTGTAGATAACCTCCTTTCAGCTACATCAACCTGAGACTGGTGCTGGGAGGGCCCTTGCCAGCTGTTTGAACTGCTAATGAAGACAGGGTGCAGGGTGTCCATGAAGAAGGGGCTCAGGTCGGGGCAGGATGGGCACACTGCAAGCTGACCCCAGAGCTCGGGAAGGGTGGAGCGCATGGACCAGACTCTCGGGGAAGCTCTGGCTGGATTCCACTGGGAGGCTAGACTGCCTTGGACTGATTTGCTGCTGCTGGCGCTGCTTAGGGTTGGGAGTGCCCCTAACCCTTCAGGCTACACCCCGTATAAGTTAGTCTTTGGGAGACCTCCTCCCATCCTCAGAATAGACAATGAGGGACCCCAGACAGCAGGAACTCCGGTGGTGACGCTGCTTTCTGGGGAAGTCAGACCCACTATGGCTTCTCCCGCCCTGCCAGTGGAACAAGTCTCCACCACAGATTCGCAGCCTCTTCAAGTGGGCTCTACTCACCCACCGCAGCAGGGGTTGCCAGGAGCTGCTTTGGCTCCCGAAAATGGAGCTGCAGCGCCCCCACCTTCACAGGTGGGCGAAGCCTGCTCTCCACCTGCATTGGTGACTGCAGCCTCAGTGCACCATCCCCAGTGGGTGGAGGGCAGCTCTGTAGTGCCCCCAGGCCTGTGGGTGGAAGGGGTCTTGGGGGCTTCCTGGGCTCCTGAAACCAGAGTCCTGGAACCTTCCCAGGTGAGTGGAACCAGAGTTGGGGTACTGCCATTGTAGGTAAAATAGATAAGCCACGTGAGTGCCGCACCTGGAGAACAGAGTATGCATGGGCGTCACCATCTTGGACCTGGATAAGGCTTCTCTTTAGATAATAGGCTACATGCTACTGCTGTGTGGACACTGCAGCAGTCAGGTTCTCTGTGTAACTGGTTCAAATAGTAATGGCTCTGGTTTTGAAGGTCATGAACTGAGGTCCAACAGTGACTACCTTACTTATAGGGTATTTACAACTTCTAAGCTTCAGAAAGGTGCAAAATGTCCCTGTGAATCTAGGGACTTTTAGTAGAAGATACTTAAAGTGCTAGGAACTTTAAGCTGCCACATACTGAATTTAAGTACAGTCCTTCTCAGTGTGGGAAAGGAACCAAGATTAAAAGAGAATGATGATTAATTCTAGATGAGTAGAAATATCTAAAAAGGCTATGAAAGTTTTAAACCTAGAGTGAAGGAAACCTCAACTACTTGTTTTCTGGTTTTATAGGAAAAGACCGAATTTCTCTGTCATTAGTTGTTTCTGATCAGAAACCCTGTGTACCTGAAGACCTAGAAAAGGTCACTGTAGCCAGTTGGAGAGGATGCCTTTGCCACCAAAGACCCAGGAAGGGTCATTAGGGGCTGATGAGTGCTTCAGCTTGAGGCAAAGCAGCATGTCTCTGGCATGAGACCAGGCCTGAAGGAGCATGTTTCTGCGAAGCACCAGTGGACGCATTGGTGCAAGAGAATGCCCCTACCTGTGTATTGTTTCAGAACTCTGTGTTTTGAGTTTTGCTCTGTATCTACTCTGAGAAAGGAAATTGAGGATTCCAAAAAAGTTTGAAACTTCATACTCTGTAAGAGAATGAACAATAGAAAGTATAAGATTTGTAAATAAAGAAGTATATGAAAAGACGTAAAAGTTTTTTAGATGTTGCTGAAGGTCTGTAGAAAGCTGTGCAAATAGAAAAGGGTATGTAAAAGGTTATAGAAGTTTGTGAAAATTTTGGAGAGAAATTATGTAGAGTTAGTAATGGAAGGTATAAGGCATGGAGATGCAATCTTAATGGGTATCAGAAGGAAAAGGATTTTCCATCACGCTTTGTATTTTTCTCCCTACCTGATCCCTCCAGCATTTGCACTCTGAAGTAATGAATGATGACATAAGGTTTCTTTGCATAAAACCAATAAGACCAGTCATTAATAGCGGTTTTGTTAACCAGGACTTTAACTGGAATGTCACATCTGAAGGAGGCATGTATAGGTTCTGGTCATTACCAGAAAGCCCCGAGGAACTGGGATTGACCTGTGAAGTTAGTGAAAGCCCACGAGAAAAGCCTGGTACTTTGGATGGTTGTGCAGTTCGTGCCAGTCTTTCCAGGGAAGGAATGAAGGTTGCTTTCCTGAAAGACAGTTAAAAAGGAACCTGTAGGCACAATAGAGGCTCAAGGATTTGAGTGAAACAACTGGTACAGGCAAAGCCAGATGGCAGATGTGTGGCTCTACTTCTGTGCCCTGAGGGGTGGACTGAGAAGTCAATCTGAAGGTTCCCTATGTGAGTTCCAGCAAAGCACACTTAAGGATCATAAGTGATCCAGGCTGCTCTTGATGTGTTTATGCAAACAAACAGTCAAAATCAAAAGCGGGAACCAAAGTAGTCGCTGTGATAACAGTAAGGGTGATCTTAAGGAGAAAAATTGTAGTTCAAGGAAAATCACAATGCTCAGTATTGAACATCAGAATGGCACAGCTAACTGTCTTGAAAGTTTGTTTTCATTAAAGAGTTGAAACCAGGTTTGTGATATCAATGAAGATGTACAATTTACAGGTGCAAAGGACCTTGCAATGGAATGTCTTCCCAAAAGACAGTCTCACAGGCGCAGAGGCTGGTTTGGAGATTGTTGTGTGAATTAACCTGTGTGTTCTTCTGTTTTCATAGGGCATATGCCTATGACCGGCCTATGCCTATGAGTAGTTAGTGGGAATATAGGCCTCACTTAAGGAGCCCATCTTCGTCATCGCCCCCCTGAGACCCAACAGTTTGGTTGAACTAAGTAGTTCGGTTAGTGAAGGGCTGGGGCAGCCTGTGGGCTTCAGTTTAGAACTGATTTTCCCTTTTCTGTCTTGATAGTTTGGACAGAAAGGGCTCAGAAATCTGAAAGGAGGGAAATCTTAATGTATTCCTCTCAGCCTGAGGAAAGTATAGTAGGCCACAAGAGTCATGGATAGGTATAGCATGCCTTGTGCACCTTCCACTAGATAAGCCATTCTTTACTGAAGTCTCTGTATTTGTCAATTAATAGTTATGATTTCATTGTACTTCCAATTTCTTGCTTAATCTGTCACCTCCAGAATAATGCCAGACTTTGGACGCCAAGCCTGCGACTTCCTGGTGACAGCCAACTGACCAGGACCCTGTAAGGTCCTTCCCCTTGCGGGAAGGACTCTCTCCATGCTGCACCCCCTTTTCAGGGCACTCCTGACCCAGGAGTAGGTAGGACAGCGTCCATTTCCACCCGGAAGCAGTTAGAAGAAGATGAGACCTTTGTCCATTTTCCTTTATATGATTATAAAGTGGGTGTAAATCTGAAGGGAGGAATATTGATACAGGGTGCAGCCAAGGGGAGCCCCCAGAAAGGATTTTGGATAGGGCCCGAGTTCAGGGTGTCCAAGGAATATTGAGATGTCCTCGACCCCCAGACGGAAGGGACGAATGGACCAGGGCCATTGAGAGCTGTTTTGCATAGCAACGGTTTTGCAGCTGACCTCTAGAGTGATTATCTGACATGTGTGTGGCCTTTGGTGAGTTTCATGATATGTTGAATAGTGTAGCCAGGCTTAGAGCTGGGGGAATGAAGTCACTTACCCAGCATGTAACTAGGAGCAGAGCCCCTGAGGGGGGAGGCCTGAATAAGAGCTTAGAAAAGATCGGCTCGAGGACATGAGGGGATAACTACCCAGGTGAAAGAGGGAGCCACGCGGTTTAGTGCAGAGTGAGGACCCCTGTGGTCATGTGGGAGAGAGCCGTGCATCTTCACCGGAGTGAGGACCCCTACTTTCCCAGGTGAAAGTGATACAGGGTGCAGCCGGGGGGGGGGGGCAAAAAAGATTTGGAATGGTGTCCAGAATTCAAATTGTATAGGAATATTGGAGAGACATATAAGATGTCCTCACCCCACCCCCAAGGGAAAGGAACAAATGGAGCCAGGCCATTGAGAGCTGTTTTGCATAGCAACAGTTTTGCAGCTAACCTCTGGAATGATTATTTAACATATCTATAACCCTTAACTGGTTTCATAGATATGTTAAATAGTGGTGGCCAAGTTTTGAGCCAGGGAGAAGGTAGTGGCTGGGACTCAAGATAGAAACTAGGGGCTGCGCTCCTGAGTGAGAAGGCCTGTTTGGGAGCTTGGAAAAGACTGGCTCCAAGACATGAAGGGCCCCCACTTGGCCAGATGAAGAGAGAGCCACGCAGTTTCAGCAGAGTGAGGACCCCCTCTTGGTGAGGTGAAAGAGGGTGCCACGTGGTTTTGGCAGAGTGTGGACCCCCTCTTTCCCAAGTGAAAGGTAAAAACCACGCAGCTTTGCCAGAATGGAGATCCCTGCAGCCAGGTGAAGAAGAAAGCCACATGCTTTTGGTGGAGTGCGGACCCCTGCAGCTTTAGTAGAAGAGGCCCACGCGGCTTTGGGATGCCCCTTTGGCTGCCTGGCCTGGAAAAGCAGGAGAGACTTTGACTGGAACTGGGTACAAAGGACTCTTGCCAGTGGACCGTGAGAGGGTACCACAGTACTTTGGATTAACTCGAGATCCTGCACAGTGACACAGCTGACGGTGCCAGCAGCCTGCAACACAGACGTGTGCTCTTTTCCTGATTTATGGTACCCAAAGTTGGGACAGTGGGAGAAGGGAGTGCTGTGTGGGTGTAGGTGTATACCCTAAAGGACTTTGCTATTTTAGTGGAGGCATTAGGCCTGAATAGCATTAAATAAACATTTTGTTTCCTTTTCACAAATCTCTGGCATTGAGAGATGTCTTTCCAATTGGTGGCGGACAGAAGAGCCCAGTAGATATTAGTATTTTGTCCTCGGGAGGGGCCCCTGCTGTTCTGTAGCAGTTTCTGGCGTCCCAGGGTGGGCCGAATATTGTATTACCCCTCCCCCGGACCTCTTGTTCGGTAACAAAAGGGAAAACCATGCAGCTTTGCCAGAATGAAGATCCCTGCAGCCAGGTAAAGAAGCAAGCCACATGCTTTTAGAAGAGTGCGGACCCCTGCAGCTTTAGTAGAAGAAGCCCACACGGCTTTAGGGTGCCCCTTTTGACCACGTGGCCTAGAAAGCAAGAGAGACTTTGACTAGAACTTGGTACAAAAGAACTCTTGCCAGTAGACCATGAAAGAATGCCACAAAACTTTAGATTAACTAGAGATCCTGCCTGATACAGCTGAGCGTGCCAGCGACCTGAAACACGGATGTGTACTCTTTCCTGATTTACAGTACCTGCAGTTAGGACAGTGCAAGTAGGGAGCAAAGACATGAGAGTGTTTTAGGTTAAAAAAAAAAGAAAAAAAAACTTGGTTTCTGACTGCTCTTTTGCAATAATAGAACTAGAATTATAGGCAATAGCAAGGGAAATACCCGTTCTTTACACCATCTGTATTCTTTTTGTTCTAAATCTTTGTTTGTGTTGTTAGAACTATGTAAGTAGTTCTACAAAGAAGTATATAATAGTCCAAAAGGAGAAAAAGACCTCAGAACCCCTCCCTGGTAGTAGATCACACGATGAGAAAAGTGATAAGGAAAGAAACCTCATTAATGCTCTGAATCCAGGAAAAGGGGAACTTATTTATTTCTACAAGAAGGATATTGTTATGCTAAAACAAGCACTAGTGTTGTTTAGCATAAAAGGGGGGAATGATGTAAGAAGCTTTGGAAGACCTTTGTTCAAATCCCAGGTGCCCTGGGAGAGTGACAAGGCTGTCTGGGAAAAGCAAACAACAGGATAGTCACAAGGACTAGGACTAGCACCCCCGCTGATAGAACTAATTTTCACATTTAGCCTTTCTACTCTGCTTCTGCCCCAGATACAACTAATTACTGAATTCCACTTCTGTATCTCGCTTTGAACTGTAGACAGGAAGACCCCATAGGCTATAGAAACCCCAAGAATCTTTTCTTCAGGGCTCAGGATTTGGAGACTGACTGCTCTGGGCCTATGCACGTTAATAAACCTCGTACTCCAGAATCGCTCAGTGTCTGGTTGCTTCATTTTCCTGTAACAATGTCATGAAATCTTTCCTTTGTGAATTTAAGAACCCATTCACTCTAGCCAGCCCTAGGCAGACTCACTCAGATCCAGGACCCTGTCTGATAACATTTAGAACCCTCACTTTTAATATCAGTGGTAGAGATGGATTTGAATGGATTTGGATATATTTTTTAGAAATCAGATCACAGTGAATGAGCAAAGGAAAAGTTAAGTGTCTATATAATCAACTGGGCTCTTCAATGAGAAAAAGAAAACCATACCATAATATGTTAAATCATCCATAAATCCATAATTATTAGGCCAAATGCTTAGCTAGCCCAATGTAATTAAATGAACATTTATCATACATTTGTATTATAAAAAACTAATATTGTTCTGGAGCTAGAATCCCTACTCTCCAACGGAGGATATAGAATTCATTCCCAGGAATCTACCTACATGTTGTGGACTGCTCTGCCTTGTTCTAGGAATTGTATCTCAACCCCTTGTGGCTAAGGGCGAAGGACGACCTTTGATATGCCAGCTGCGGGAGACAAAGGTTATCTCTGGAAGCAAAGGCTGCCTCAGTTTCCTCTCCCTGCCCCCAAAGCTTGGTCAGAAGTCAATGACCAGTAAGACCCCTCAAAGCAGGGGCCAACTTAAGCCAGACTCCATGACTTGGGGGGCCTTCATGGAAGAACTCGGGGGGCTGCAATAAAGAGCAATGGACTCTTGCCCACCCCCCTGGCTTTGACATAGCCCGAGTCCCCATGTTCTCTGGGAGAAGTGCTTCCTGGCTCTCATTCCCCTTAAGCCTGAATTCCTGATGGGGAGGGGTACAGCTCCTTGCCTTGCTAGAGTGTGTTCTGGGGGAAAATCTGGCATCAAAAAGACTTCCTGATAAACATGTGAAATCTGCTCTGCTAAAAATGCTTTCATTCATATGTTAAGGGTTTGAACAGGAAACCCTAAAACTCTGTTCCTGACAGACTCTGACTCTAACTAACCCCACAGATTTCTTTGAAATATTATCTACTGTTTGATCTTTGCTGCCCTGTATTCCTGTGTATTACAACCCAATAAAAGCACCTACAGGAGGGAGCTCAAGGCCTATTTCCACTGAGCAACTAGCCAGTGCTCACAGCCTTTTTCCTCTAGGAAAATAGCCACCTCCCCTCCCCAAGCAGATCACATCATATCTCAGTCATGTTTACTCTCATCTGTGGCGGCTGGGGAGATTTGCAAGAAAAGTTGCCCCTACACCTACCCGTATTTTGTTTTTTTACAGGTAATGTGCAGGCAGATAAAAATAATTTTTCTTCTACCTTGTTAAATACTTCCAACTGGAATGATAAATTAAGACATTACAAGGAGAAAACTTGATGTTTATTGTATACATTTAGAAGTTTCATAGAAATAGGAAACCTGATGATATACTGGGCAGTTGAGCTTATATGCTATTCTGGTAAAGGAGAGAACGGCAAGGCTCTTGATTTCCAGGAGAAGCCAGGCAATCCACAGGTAGATGAGAAACAGCAAACATGTTGCAAGCAGATTATTGCTGGGCCATCCAGAATCAATGGGACACAGAGGAGAGTCCAACAAACAGCCTTGGCTAGATACTTTTCTGAAGTGCCATACTCAGTTTCTGTTTTGATGATAAGGGAATACTGCTCTTCCTTTAAGCAGCTGTTTCTATCTGAATTTCATCAGGCAGGTAGAGTGGGTCAAAAGTCCTTTCTGAGTCTTTAGTTTCTTAAAAATAACCAGCTTAAAATAATCAATATTCCAAAATGTACATTTTGTGTGGGAAAATTCTGATTTTCCTCAAAAATAAATATTGTTTTCTATAAGCAACAGGAAAGTTATTCAAGTGACACATTGTTATGGGGTATACCCAGAGCTTCCCCCACACACAAAAATGAAGGATTTGAAGCAGGGTCCAGATCTCAGTGTGTCCAGGAAATATAGAAATATAGGGTATCCCCTCCCCCACAAGGCGGGTCACCATGGGCAGGGAAGGAGACATCAAGCAGGGCCACTGAGAGTTATTTTGCATATTGACAGCTAGACAGCTTCAGACCTTATATGCAAAAAATGGTTATTTTGCATATCAAAGGCAGGCTAGCTAGGGAAATGCATGAGGGTTTGATTTGTGCTATAACTGGGAAGCAGTTTCCTTGGTTATAGTCCTTCATGAGAGCTTGGAGATGGTTTGCTCCACACCACCTGGCCACACCTGCCTGGACTTATTGGCAGCTCAGAAAGGCTGAAAATAAAGGAGTGCTGGCAGCTGTAGCCAGTTGTGGGAGAAGTTGGAAATGGGGTCATGCAGAAACATTCATGCTGGGATTTAAATCCAGGAGAGGCATCCATGCTGGATCTAACCAGGTGGTTTTGGGGAATGGAGAGGGGTCTCCCTTGACCACAGGGCTTCGGAATCAGGAAAGCAAGATGTAGCAACCATGCAGAACTCTCCCTTAGCTTTGTGAAAGAATGCAGGGGGGACAATGCAGGACACAGGACAATGTGAGACCATGCGGGAAGAAAAGTAGTAAAAGGAATTTTACTGGTGGGCCATGAGAAAAGTGCCATGTGGTTTTGGATTAAGAACTGGAGATCATAGTGGAGAAACTGCTTCTGATTCTGGGAACAGCAGGAGGCCTGCCCTCAGAGTACAGATTATTGGGAGGAACCAGGAGCATAGCTGACCTACCAACTTTATCTTCTTTTTGAGATGTGGTACTCCTGATTGACGTGGTTGAGCAAAGGGGTAGAGGAAGGACTGTGTGTGTGTTGGTGGGTGTTTTAAAGGAACTTTGAGATTTTGAATGGTGATATTCTGCCACCTGAATAACTCTTGAATAAATAGTTCGTTTCCTTTTTACCAAACTCTGGCATTGTGAACCATAATTCTTTACACCTGGTCACAGGCAAAGAATCCACAGTGACAAAGAGAACCCAGAGGAGTAGGTTTGTTTCAGTAACAGTTTCTGGACCCCCATGGGTCCATTCTGTAATGATGTGGCAATACCCAGTTAACAGCATTACAGTGCATAACAGCTCCTTTATATCTAATGTCCTAACAGTTCTTTCAAAGAAATGGTAGCAGCCACTCCCAGAGACACTCTTGAGATACCTGTTCTTGTAATGGTTCTTTTCTGAAAGACAAAGACCAGGCAAGCAGCAGACAATATGTTATGAGGCCCTGACCACAGAGAGTGCTGGAAGTTTGATCTCTGTTATAGAGAAAATGTAAGTAACCTGGCCTTTTCCCAGGAATGGTTCATCAGAGAGGCCAATTTAAAATAAGACACTGCCCCAAATGGGCAAATGTAAGAAGCAGAGCTCTGATGAGACTGTAGGCATTGGGCAAATAAAGGACACACACTCACTTCTTCGAGAAAGTGTGAACTGTTGGGAACCATCCAGCCTGGTTTCAGGAGCTATAACCTCACCAACAGGTGAAAAGGCCTCACTGCTAGGGGACTTTGGAACCATAAGGCACTAAGAAGACAAAACTTATCCACCCAGCAGGGGCGCAGCCTCTTTTCCCTTTATTCACCCTGCTTGACCCCAGAAGGATGGCTGGATAGTCAATGATGGGCAAGATCCTCAAGGAAGGAACTACCTAAGACAGGCACAGTCATGAGGGGCCATCAAGGAAGGATTTAGGGGATTATGGAGGAGAGGCAAAAGACTCTCCCCCTTCAGGTTTGTCACAGCCTGAATCCTCATTCTACCTGTACAATGTCTCCTTATTTGGCTGCCTGGCTTCCCCCACCTGATTCAGGCCTAGAACAATGCCAAAGGGGGGTGCAGCCCTGTACCAAAATGGGCAGTTCCTGGCAGGGGACAGGGGCTCAGTCAGGTCTGAGAAAGAATGCATAAACTCCTGTGAAGCCTGTTTTGCTAAAAATGCCCTGAATTTAAATGTTAAGGGTGCAAACACAAAATGAGTTTGTTTCCCAAGGTTTTACAGCTGTTGGAATCATTCTGTCTACCAGACCCTGACTCAACAAGACCCTCATGATCCCAGAAATGTTATCTGTAAAACTTACATGCATGGTATGCATATCTATGCAAACTAAACTCAGGTAAAGCCCACTGAGAAAGAGGCTCAAGCCCTCCTCCTCAGAGAGATTGGCCACCTTTCTTCCCCAGGCAGATCATGTCCTGGTAGATTTATTCTAATCTGCAGCAGCCAGGAGAGCTCTACCTGACAGAGCTGTCCCACAGTGAAGAGCTGGGAGGTAGACCCAGTATTCTCACAGGTTCCTCTGTGAGACAGGATAGTAAGAAGCTAGGAAAATCCTCAAGCATGTAGCATGGAAAAACTGAGACAAAATTAAACAAGGCCAAAGTGTTTGAGCAATTTCCCCCTTTTTCCTCAATTCCTCTAACCCACCCTCCTTCCCCTTAGCTGTCATCCTTGCCTCCTCGTGCAGCCACATCTAAATTACAACTAAACTACAGAACACCATCATTTAGAACAACCTAAAATCGAGCTGAATGGAAGTCCTACAACTATGGAATTAAAGAAAAAACCACAACAAGACTGCTGGAGTACCACAGATGTGGACTGGGCTGGTTCCACACACATATGTAGTGAATAAGTATTGGGAGGAATATCTTGGCTGTTCAGGTCACCCCTGAGGAGCAAGGGTCCCATACCAACACCAGGCACTCCAGCCCAAGGTTCCAGTGCCAGAAAGACAAGTCCTCATAACTTCTGGCTATAGAATTCACCAGGGATTGAGGCTGAGGAAAACATAAGAGTGTCTTCCTTCTAAAGTTCCAGGAAGACCCTCTTAAAGGGTCCATTCATAGATTTACTTGGACTCATGTCTTCTGGGCTCCAGTGTGGGGGTGGGGGCAGCAGCTTGAAAGGGACCAAGGACATACAGGGAAGAAATGAATTGTCAGGCATCCAGGCAAGAGCTGTGGGGGCAGCTTTCTCCTAGACAGAAGTGCTGTCAGAAGGTCATTGCTCCTTTGCTGAGCCCTCACCTGCAGAGCCTGCAAGTGGGTGCCATACCTGAGACTCCTTCAACCTACTACTCTTTGCCTTCCTCTGGTGGTTTCCTGAGGTCCCACCACAAATAACTTTTGCGCCCACCCAAGTTATTTCTAGTAATTGTCCCATATGAATTACTTGTCTTGGTTCACGCTTCACATTTTCCTAAATTTTCTCAAACAAGCAGCATCTGGCTTTAGCAAGCCCTGTACTTCTTTCTAAGTGGCCCAAATCTGGAACTAGCAGCAGCCAGCCTCAGTTGAAGGGTTGGCCTTGACTGGGTACCTCTAAGCCCAATACAAATGGCAGGCATCTGCAGGTTGCTTTGTAGCTCATGCTGGGTAACAACAGGCAGTACACAGATGGGAGCTGACCTTGGCCTGCACCTCCCAGGGTTCTCCAGTGGTAGCATACTCAGTGGACAGCTTCAGACCACATCAAATACCACTGCCCAACCACCTCCAGAAGTGACACACTCAAAGGGCAGACTCACCAGGTACCAGAGCCCTGCTGAAGTCAGTCCTGCTCTGTGGGGTGGGACCCAGCACAGCTGATCTTCCACACTGGTCCAAGGTCAGTGGTCAGTGGTCATAGCCAGTCCTTGCAGCTGATTAGCCTGAGTAGATCCCTCCCATTGATGTGCTAACAGAAATCAAGATTCAACTATAGCAGGAGAATATACGCAGCCCACACAAAAGGTGTACCTCAAGTACCCAACTCGGGTGACAGAGAAGACTGTGCCACTGATCCCTACAGGGCACCTACTATATTAGGCCTCTTTACCAAGCCTGTGAGACATAGAAGCTTTAACTAATACATAGAAACAAACACAGGGAGGCTACCAAAATAAGGTAGATACAAAGAAACATGGCCCAAATGGAAGAAGAGAATGAAACTCCAGAAAAGAATGAAACAAAATGGAGACAAGCAATCTACTCCCTGCTGAGTTTGAAACACTGGTTATGAGGATATTCAGTGAACTTAGTGAGAATCTCAACAGCATAAAAAATACCCATTCAGAAATGAAGGGTACACTAATTCAAATGAAGAATAATATACAGGGAATCAACAGTAGAGTGCATGAAGCTGAGAATCAAATCAGCAAAAAGAGGAAAGAATTTAAAAGAGTGAAGATAGTGTAAGGAGTCTCTGGCACAGTGTCAAGTGTTCCAACATTTGTGTCATGGGGGTGCTGGAAGGAAAAAAGATCCAGAACTTGGAAACCTACTTGAAAAATAATGAGAGAAAACTTCCCTAGCTTGGTGAAGGTAAAAGACATGCAAGCCAGGAAGTGCAGAGAATTCCAAACAAGAAGAACCCAAAGAGGCCCTACCCAAGACACATAATCAAAATGCCAAAGGTTAAAGACTTAGAGAGAATCTTAAAAAGCAGCAAGAGAAAAGCAGTTAGTTACCTAGAAGGTATCTCCCATAATACTTTCAGTTGATTTCTTAAAAGAACCTTTGCAGACCAGAAGGGATTGGAAGAACATTCAAAGTCATGAAAAGCAAGGACCAATTGGACAACAAAGATTGCTCTATCAAGCAAAGCTGTCTTTTAGAATCGAAGGGCAGATGAAAAGCTTCCCAGACAAGAAAATGCTAAAGGACTTCATCACCACCAAACCAGAATTATATGACATATTAAAGGGTCTTCTTTAAAAAGAAGATAAGAACAATGAACAATATAATAGCAATAAATATGTATCTATCAA
>NW_026521290.1:0-31481 GCF_021234435.1 Artibeus jamaicensis
AATGGCATAATCAATAAAAAAATAAAATAAAAAGAGAATATGCTATTTTTTAAAAAATAGTTTATTTATTTATTTTTTAGAGAGGTTGGAGGGCAAGAGAAAGAGAGGGGCAGAAACATCAATGTGTGGTTGTTTTTAGCGTCCCCCCCTATGGGGGTTCAAAATTGACTCAACACCAAGTCATGTGCCCTGACTGGGAATCAACCCATGGACGTTTTGGTTTGAAGGCCTGCACTCAATTCACTGAACCACACTAGCCAGGGCAAGAATATGCTTTTTTAAGTGTAGATCAATTTATATTGTTGGTCAACATAATAAATAAATGTCTTTACTTATTTAAAAAAATAACTAGTATTTCAGTTAGTCTTCTCATATTCATTTCTCTTTTCTGATAAAAAGTCTTAATCCCTTTACACCCACATTAATATTGGTTTATTTGCTGTTGATAGTGTGACTGTGGGAGGGGTTATTTTTGTGGGTGTGGGCTTATATCCTGGTCTGTGTGGTTTTTGTCCTGGCAGCATTAGCACTATAGCAAAGAAGATGTGGTGGGTTGAGAGACTCTCAGTCAGCCAGATGGGGAAGAATCCATGAAAGAATGACCCAGCAACAACGAAACTCCAAGTACAATAAAAAAGGTAACCTAATTGGCAGAAAGGGCACACCAAGAGCATCAAGTTGGGGATATCAAGGTAATGCACCACTGAATCCCACACATCTCCTACAATAGAAGGTCACAACACAAAGTCAGGAAGTGAAACCAGATATTTACCAAAAATTAATGCACAGCCATGTCCTTAGTTTTCAGGCTGCTCAGCTCCATGCAGGCTGTGCTCTTGGCTGTGTCTGTGGTCATGGTGACTCTCCTCCGGGACCTTTGTGCATAGACTGCAGCACTACATTAAGAGTTAACATGCCCCATCCATCCTGCTCATTTCCTTGGGACTGTCGCACACAGTGCAGAGCATACCTAGTGAAGATGTGTCCAGAAGCCTTGCAGACCTTGACCAAAGACACAGGTGTCCTCACTTCAGTACCAGCCTGAACCAGCTGCAGCTTGGAGTAAAAACCTAAGAAGAACATTCGGGAGAAGAAAATATCTGTTCATTGTCCCTGGTCCTCTCCTCAACCCAGGAATGGGAAACCCCTTACCTCTGGCAATAGGCACCGGGAAGTGGGTTCTCTAGTTCCAGTCCATAGTGAGGAGCTTTGCTCTCACAGCTTCTGTATCAGAGGTTGTGGCTGTAGGGCACAGAGAGACCCACATTCAACCTAGTCTACCTCTTCTCATTTGCATATGCATGGGACAGATTGTTTCATAGCTGAAGGCTTGACCCCACCTGAGAGAAAGTATAGGACACAGGGAAATTCTGAGTGGGAATCTGGAGGTCCAAATCTTATACAGTGTTGTATACTATGGGCCCACCACCAGGTATCTGAGCTCTGTGTAGATATAGCTCCTCCCACTGTGGAACAAGCTCCCAGAGGAAATACTCATCATAGTGAACCCATATTTGAGAGACATGGCGACCTCCAGGACCAATTCTGGGCTTTAATGTATGACTGTCTGACCTAGATCAGTGTGTCTCCAAAATCCTCCCCCCACAATGAGTTAATAAAACCAACACTGCTCACTGTTCCTTACTACTCAGATATAAAGAAGCCCTAGAAATACCACTGACTCTGGCTCTCATGTATCATGGGGTTTGGAAAATACCCTGATAGAATAGGATATTTACAGTCACCACATGATCAACTCTCCTTTTAGAGGTTTTCATGAAAAGGGAAAGACTCAGGCCCTCACAAGGAACACCTTTCCAGCTCCTCTTGCACCTGCTCCTATGGCAGCTGTTCTAAGTTTCTGGGTCCCTCACACTCCTAATGTCATCCCTACACCATGTTGGGGAGGTTCCTGTCAGAGCTTACAGAGCACAAACTTCTCAGCATCTGTAGTCCAGAATGAAAATTGTTTCCTTATTTCTGGAAACACCCTCAGGTACACTTTGTGCTTTAATTCTCTGAACACAGAGAACTGACCTTACTAAATCCCAGTGACACTTCAGGGAATCTCATAGACTGTACTTTGCAAAGCCACAAGGAAGCTCCTTACTTGGACCGGCCTGAAGCATGATACAGGCAATGCCCCTGAGACCTGAAGTTTTTCTGGGTTTGGGGACCTCTGCTGTCCTAGGTACCTCTGGGGGAAGGTTCTATCTGGGTGCCCCTTCGTGTGTTCCAAATTCCACTGCCCTTCTATTGCTCGATGAATGACACATGGACACTGTGATGGTTTTCATGGTAATGCACTCCAGGTGTTTCTTCTCTGCTGTACCTATCACTTGGAAAGTACCCCCAATAGACTCTATGTCATTGTGTATCTTTCTAGGTGAGTAATCTCTGTGTGTGTCACCTTTTTTTGTCGATTCTTGGTGCTCCATCCATATGGTTATCTTCCCTTCTGACCATACACCTTATGGATCTCAGACTCCACATCCCACTTGGAGACAGACTCACTGCTCAGTGAACCACAGCTGCACCTCTCAGTCCCTTCAGTAATCACCATCTCCTCCTGAACCTGGGTTTCTTGTTCAGTCCTCATGGACTTTCTCACACTGATCAGGGCATCAGGGGCGATAATTCAGACACCACTGGTCATTACTCAGACTCCCTTTCAAAAGTGATATTCTCTAGGGCTGGTCATGGAGGAGCTATAGTAATGTTCCCCATGTGTGTTCCATATGTTTTAAATCTCGCAGCCCAGCAGGCATTGAGTTTTTTGCTTAGTTCCAAGGACAGAAGAGAACATCTCTTTCAGGGTTTGGTGTCTGGGGAATGTCACAGGTGGCTCCTACAGAGAACACTGAGAAAGCTCCCATTAGCCGCACACTTAGGACCATAGATTGGTGGTGAATTCACAAGCATATGTCAGTTATGTGTGCCACCATCTTATTTAAGTCACTGCATATTTACCTTCTAAGTCAATCTTATTATTGTAATGTACTATAGTTAGAACCTGCATCAAGCAAGCATTCTTTCTAGGAAAATGCTCACAATAATCTTGCAGACTGAATAAATCTCGATTATTTCAGTAAATGTTCATCATGACCTTTTCCAATGAAGGCAAAGATCAAGATGGAGAAAAATCACTTGCAACATAAATTGCTGAGAATCCAAATTATGTGCCTTGTTGTCAGCTTTGTCTGCTGAATGTATTTCATTGAGCTCTGATGGTATGCAGTTCTTCTCTATTTATTTTCAGTAAACTTTTCTGAGTATTCATGAGGCTCTGGTGTTTTCAAGCCTCACAGGTCTAGGGCACAGGGAATGTTAGGTAATACCTTTGCAAATTAACATGACATGAATTAATGTGATCCTCCTCTTTGTTCATTGAATGTATTTTGAAATTTATCTTTATAGGGAATTGATGCTTATATTATAGTCAGTGAGAGATTCCAAAGCCTAGGATCTGTGGTTTCGGTCAGCAAATACAGGAGGGCTGCTGCTATAATCCATCTTGACCTGAAGGCCGGAGACCAGATTTTCCAGGCCAAAAGACCTCTCTCCCAGCTATACAATACAGCCCCCAGGATACAAGAGGTAAATTTTCCCTCTTCCATTTGTTTCAGTCAGTATCTTAGTGGAGTGTATGATGCCCATCCTCACTGTGGTAAAAAATTTTCTTTTCTTAGCCGCTATTTCAAAGGTGAGTTCACCTGTAAACACAGCTGGACAAACCCATGAATAAGTATCAGCCAGTTACTTAGGTATCTTGTGGTCTAGTCAAACTGACACAAAATCAACAGTCAAAATGGAGCTACTTAGGGAAAGAGTTCCAAGACAGAGATAATGTGCATCTGCCCAATGCATGTAGATAGAAGTCAACAAACCACTTGAGACTCATTGTGGTGAATGCTTTCTTAGGTACCTACATGTTGAATGTCAGGTGAAGAGAAAGTTCCCTGCCAGACGATTACATAGAATTCACTGAAAATGAATCCAGAACCTTTGCAGGAGAGTCTTAGAGACTCCTTCAGGATGAATCATGTCTGCCCCAGACTCCACCAACTGCCCCTTACATATGAAGACAAACGCTCACAAACAGAAACACACAAAACACACACACACAACCAAACACACAAACAAACACGCCACAGGCACCTGAGTCCTGGTGCAGGGTAGTTATGGTACAACTGCACGAAGGGAAGCCACAGCCATAAATCTTGGTTTATCTGCAATTATTGATGCTCACTTGCAGGCGATGCCCCCTTAGTGACAGAGAAGTCCCTGGGTGACAGTCCCCACTTGACATGAGGGAAAGCATCCTTATTCTGACACTGGAGACTTTTATAAGGGGCTGATTAGTGCTGTATAGTTATTCACCTTGTTACTAAATTCTACCATTAGTCAGTTTAACACAATTTAATTCACAGCAATATTCCACATGCTCAGGTGTTTCATGCTATTCAGCTCAGCATAAATTCTGTGTATAACATTGTCCATGTGTTGACACACAAAGGGAGGTTCATGCCCATTGTCAGCCTCCCAGGCTGAGTGCAGTGGGCACTGCAAGGGCTCATGTCTTGCTCTTTCAAGACAGAATCCTTGCTCATTGTGCATCTGTGTACTGAGAGTACATCACTGTGGAGAAAGAGAGTGGGAAGGAGGGACAAACACATGTACAGCCCTTTTCCTGCCCTGGACACCCTCTGCTGAGCTTCTTCAGTCTTCTTCCCAAGTGGCTTAATAACTGTGACGTCAAGTGACTGAGGTGCACACAGCACATTAATAATTACTCAGGTAAGTGTTATTATAATCTAAATACTATACTGTCATTATTACATACAATCTATGGAAAGTTTGAAAAATTGCATGCTTAGTTAAAATCATAAAAACTACATAAACCCGCAGTTCCACTTGGTCAATGCTACACCCAAGTGACATTCATGCCCATGCCTACAAGTGCACAGCAGCCACATCCCTGTGACATGGGGATTGGAAAAAACATTCATTTATTTATTTTACGTCCAGTGTAAGTTGGACCTCAATCCATGTTGATCTCATAAATGTTGAAAGGGTTCATAGATACCGCCCACTTCTGATGCTGCCTTCTCACTACACCCATTTAACAACCTCCCCCTGACTTTCAACCAGGGAATATATCCTATAAAAAACACCAGAGAAAAACCGCCCTGAACATCACTGGAAGGGCACTGATGCTAAACTTTTAACAACATATATATGGCAGCAAATCTCCAGGGAGGCAGCCCCTGTGGTCATGTCACTCTATGATCCTATTACATTCTTGGTGCTGTAACCATCTTCTGTGAACTGGGTCATTGCTCAAGACATTTATTTATCAATAATCTGGAGATGGGAAATGCAGTACTAGCTGCTGGTAGAGTGATGTCAGTTACAGAGCAGATTGTTACATGACTGTCTGCTCACTGTAATCTCAGAGGGTAGATAGGTCAAGGGAGCTTCCTCTGCCCTCTGTCACAAAGGACATAATCACATTCATGACAGCCCCACCCTAGGAACATCAAATGTCCCAAGACCTTATGTCCCAATACCATCACCTGAACTTCAAGTTTTAATAACCTGAGAGTTTTAAAGTGACACCAACACCAACTCCCAGAAACAAACAAACCAATCAGATCATGATTCCACCCAATTCAAACGCTACCTCAGGAGAGATCCCCAAAATAAGCATCCCCATAAATCTGTGGATACTTCTCATCTTTGGAACCAGAAAGAGGACCCAAGCCATTCAGAACAATCTGATATCCCTGTAGAGTGGACAGATTCAACCTTACACTTTGAACAAAGATGTTTATATAATTTAACATTTCCCCACCTTATTGCATACATATAACGATTATCCTCATTTTCTAAGGGCTAAATTTGTTTTTCTACCCATAATTATAGGTGGCTCCGTGTTCTCACTCATGTTTGCTGGGTTCTCAGTGAAATAAGGAACCAGGCTCTAGTGTCTAATGATTGATGCCGACATGTTGAGGTTCACCCCCCTCCTCCTGTGCACATGTGGGAAATCTGGTTTGGAAGTGGGGAATTCTCCCTAGTTTGATGCAGATGGGAGATGGAAACCATACAAACCACTTTCACAAGCAGGACCATCCTCAAAGGTGAACAATAAAACCTGGACCAGACTCCTTATCTGACATGATGCAGCCACTCCTGACCTGCTGATAAGTCCTCCATGCTCTCTACAGGCTCCACAATGAAGGAACGCATGTTCACATAGTCCCTCTGTGTGTGTGACATCGTCGCCCTGGACATCCACACCATGGTATGGTGGGGGGGTCCCTCTATGTCCACATGATGTCAACTGCTACTGATGTCATGGATGTGGAATTAAGTCAATGACCAGCACTCTTTTTTCCCCCTTTTTGTATTGGGATCCTACAACTCTGGAGTCCACTGTCCAGCATGATTCCTGCTGCTGCCTGGCTTGGACTCTGACCTCTCTGGCAATGGGCTCCTTGTTGGGTCAAGCAGAACCTCTGGTTGGATTCAGCTGATTTGGGTCAGGAGGTTTGATAATTCATTAGGGTGTGGGTCAGCAAGTGTATGTGACTCTCTGACTTTGGAGAATTTGAGAATTTTCATCTGTTGACAACAAGCCTCTGTATTTCAGATACCAAAGAGGTCGGCACAGAGCCATAAAGTGGGGGAGACTCCCAGAGGGAAACTGCTGTGTGGAGAGCTAGCCCCACACCTGCCAGGAAAGAAGACCTTAAACTGCATCCACAGCTACTCCCAAGCTGATAATTGTGCTCAGAGTAACCTGTGTGTTCCCTGGTGTCCTAAACGTCCCCTACAGCCCAGCACTCTTCTCTCCCACAAGAGGTTTATGTCTGGGTTCACACTGACTTTCTCTCAATGTGTCTCTCACACAGTAATACATGGCTGTATTCTTGACTCTCACGTTCTTCATTTGCAGGTAGAACATGTTCTTCCTGTTGTCTCTGGAGATGGTGAATCGGACCTTCACGGAGTTGGTTTAGTATGTGCTACCACCATTATAACTAATATATGAGACCCACTCCAGCCCCTTTCCTGGAGCCTGGCAGACCCAGTGCATATTGTAGTCACTGAAGGTGAATCCAGAAGCCACACAGGAGAGTCTCAGAGACCTCCCAGGTTGCATCAGCTGCACCTCACACTGGACACCTGCACATACAAAGACATCAGGTCCAGAAACTGTAATCCTTCACAGTTTCTCATGGTCATATCGACTCACATACCCAATGTCTCCTTCTCCATAAATTACCCCCTAAAACAATGACAAGGAAAACCCAGCTGAACCCAAACACCATGGTGAGTGGTCTGTGTTCTGTTCTGAGCAGTGATAGGGCACACCTGGATATCCCTGGCTGGACTACTGTCTCAGAGCTGCAGGGCCAAGGCTGTAGTGTTTTTTATGAGCAGAGGGGCCCCATTTTCATGTACTCCTCCTATATATTGAGCTCTGGGTTTGAATGGTGACATAAAGGACAATGCTCTAGTATGTAACATGTCTAAGGGTGCATATCTGTTAAGAATTACTTTGCACATTTGAGCATCTGTCATCCCCACTGATCCAGATGCTCCATGAGATGGGTACATGACCTAGGAGAGTAAATGTTCAGAAAAGATCAGTATTTAAAATGAGAGATGCCTTTGAAACTCACC
The DNA here is from genome assembly GCF_021234435.1 of Artibeus jamaicensis. Classification (NCBI taxonomy): domain Eukaryota; kingdom Metazoa; phylum Chordata; class Mammalia; order Chiroptera; family Phyllostomidae; genus Artibeus; species Artibeus jamaicensis. Next base: position 7,693 of record NW_026521290.1, read on the forward strand.
AGCAATGAACACACCAAGACAATTCAATGCTCATGATCAGAGGGAGCATTAAAGCTTCTTGAGGTACCTTTTCAGGTGATAGGAAGTTCCAATGGACCCTATTCCTTTTACAAAGTGATCAGGGTATGAACTAAGGACAGAGTGAAACCCTAGAGCATGTGGACCTGGTGATGGAGGAAGCCTGTGTGGAGCATGGGAGACAGAAATGTGAAATCCACAGAGAACCACGCAGTGCCTCTGGGACACATTTTTTTTAGTGGAGTTTGGTGCTGAATGTGCAGTAATTTCACTGGTAATCTTTGTTTTTATTTCCTAGACTCTGTGGTAAAACCAGGAGCTAACATTGGGGATACAGAAGAATCCCGTCATGACTAGATTTGCTTAGGTGAAGATATAGGTGGAAATTGGAGAGTAATATATATATTTAATTATAACAATTTTATTATGATAAACCTTCGTACCAATCAGGAATACTAAATAACAGGAAATAAATGAAACCATCGGTGATATGAAAAGCATACTTTTCTTTGTCAATTGATTGCGAAGTAAATAAATCCTTTAAATTGCATCTCCATCCTGGGATTGGTTGATCTAATGGTATATAAATCTGGTCAGGCATTATGGTTCTGTGTTCTTTTCACCATCAGCATCTGTGGCTCTGTGGACGTGTGACATAGTTCTAGTCAATAATGTGAGAAACAGATTCATCCCTATTTCATTGGAAGTAAATTTCAGATGCTTGGTCTCCTCCACTTTCATCCATTTTCATATCTGCACATGACCCCTGAGAATGCTATCACCTTTTCCAAGTGAGACAGGTGTCCTCTCTGCATGAAGTCGCATGCTCAGTGGATCAATTTGCAAAAGAAGAAAAGGACCCTCCCAGGTATGTGGATGGTGGGATTATGCAAGCCTGGAGCCAGTACTTCCAGGGTTCTTATTTCTTATGCTGTGATTTGTACTCATCATATAGCAAGTTCAAGTTGTCTTAAGTCATTTTTCTCAGAAATAGCCTTACATGGACCTCTTGTCAGTGATATCAAAAAGAACTCATTTGAAAATTAACCCATCAATTTTACTCAGCCATAAAACATGATATCCTCAGTCATAAGAGAATTAAATCATACTGTTTTGGAGGTGCACAGACCTAGAGAGCATTATGCTGAATAAAAAAATCCAGAGGGTGTAGCACCAGTGCCATGTGATAAAATTTATATGTGGAATCTAATGAAGGGAAACATTAGAATAGAAACACACTCATAGACCCACATTTGGGATCCTGGATGAAAATGGAAAAGATATAAAGATGTACACCTTGACAATTACAGGTTAAACCCAGGGAGGTAAGTCATAGCACTTGTAATAAAGTCAATAATATTGTGATAACTGTGTGGTGCAAGGTGGATACTGGAAATATTGGCCCATCACATCAAAAACTGTAAGTGTCTGACGACTCTGCAGTAGGCAAGAAACTCATGTAATATAATGTGGAATGGCAATTCGATCTGCAAAAGAAAAAAAGAGATTTAACACAAATTCCAGGGTCCAATAGCCAAAAGACATGGCTGAATTCTGGGGCTGTACTCACTGGTTTCACCTTTACTGTGAACATTCTGACCATCTTTGGGTTTATTAGAGACTCCCATTGAGAACCTTGGCCTTGTATTATTTGCTGGTGGTCCCTCCCTCAGTAACACCTTAGGGAATGCTAACCAGAACGTAGTATTTTAATCTGACTGGGGGAAGGGCCTTTCCTTATCCTCCCAGAGATTTCAACCCTTGGGGGTGTGTTTGTCACCAGCCTGGATACCCACACAAAGCTGTTGTGTGTCCTTCTGCCTCTGCGTGGTGTCACTTATGGTTGGTGCTGTGAGCATGATGCCAAGCGATGGGCAATGCTCTCAGGGAACAGATAGACCCATATTTAACCTGGACCACCTCTTCTCATTTGCATATTCATGAAGAAGAATGTTTCATTGTGGAAGACATTACCAACATGGGACAAGACAGAGGACATAGGGACCATGCTCAGTGGGAGACCAAGGATAAAAGTCCTAATCTATGTTGTAGGACATGTGTCTCTAACCAGGTCACTGAGCTCTGTGCAGCCATAGTCCCTCCATTATTGTGAAGCCACCTTTGAGTGACACACTTTTGGGCTTTAATACCTGAAGGTCTCATTCCTGGATCAGAGTGGCTGGAAAATGCTGCACCTAGTAAGTTAACAAAACCATCCTTGTATCTGGTTCCTCAAAATTCAGATATAGAGCACTCACAGAAATATGCTCACTGACTGTGGTTCTCATGTATTATTAAGTTGGTAAACATTCAATAAAATATTCAAATAAAATAGGATATTTATAGTCACCTCATGTCCAGTCTTATTTTAGATGTTTTCATGAAAAGAGGAAGACACAAGCCATCAAAGGAAATGCCTCCCAGGTCCCTCTGCACCTACCTCTGGGAAGCATTCTTGATCTTGTATGTGCCATGCACCTCCTGATGCTCAGCATATGTCCTACAGGGGAGGGTCTTTTCTGCACTGACAGGCTGTGAACTTCTCAGCATCTCTCATCCAAAATTATAAGTTGTACCCTGACTTCACGATTCTTTATTAAGGGCATGTTATTTTTAGAGACCTCAGGATACAGAGAACTGTATCCACTGACTCAACAGGGAGCCCCCAGCCAAGAATCTGTTACACAACCAGGTGGTCTCATTCCTGGTGCTGTGAGATACACTGACACATCTAACACCAATGAACCCTGAATCCCTCAGAACCTTTGAGTACAGTGAGGTCCTCAGGTTCCTCTGCCTGCAGGTTCCATTTGAGTAGCCCTGCACGTGGCACTAACACCACTGCACAACTTTTTTTAAAATTTTTATTTAGTTATTTTTCAAGTACAGTTTTTTAAACTTTTTCATTGATTATGCCATTACATTTGTTCTATCCCCCCATTCCCCTCCACCCTGCATACCCCTCCCCCACCATTTCCCCCTTTAGTTCATGAACACGTGTCTCAAATTCTTTAGATTCTGTATTTCCCCTACTATTCTTACCCTCCCCCTTTTCTATTTTCTATCTACTGTCTATGCTACTTATTTTCTGTACCTTCTCCCCCCTTCTCCTCCCACTCCCCTGTTGCTAACCCTCCATGTGATCTTCATTTCTATGGTTCTGCTCCTGATCTAGCTGTCCTCTTAGTTTGCTTTTGTTTTAGGTGTGCTTGTTACTAACCGTGAGTTTGCTGTCCTTTCACTGTTCATCTTTTTTACCTTCTTTTTCTTAGGTAAGTTCCTTTAACATTTCATATAATAAGGGCTTGGTGATGATGAACTCCTTGAATTTGGTCTTATCTGAGAAGCACTTTATCTGTCCTTCCATTCTAAATGAAAACTTTGCTGGATAGAGCAATCTTGGTTGTAGGTCTTTGGTTTTCATGACTTGGAATACCTCTTTCCACCCCTTCTTGCCTGTAAGGTCTCTTTTGAGAAATCCACTGACAGTCTGATGGGAACTCCTTTGTAGGTGACTGTCCCCTTATCTCTTGCTGCTTCTAGGATTCTCTCCTTCATTTTAATCTTGGCTAATGTAATGATGATGTGTCTTGGTGTGTTCCTTCTTGGGTCCAACTTCTTTGGGACTCTCTGAGCTTCCTGGATTTCCTGGAAGTCTATTTCCTCTGCCAGAATGGGGAAGTTCTCTGTTATTATTTGTTCAAATAAGGTTTCCACTCGTGACTCTTCCCCTTCTGGTACCCCTATAATTCGAATGTTGGAACGTTTAAAGATGTCCTGGAGGTTCCTAAGCTTCTCCTCATTTTTCTGAATTCTTATTTCTTCATTCTTTTCTGTTTGATCATTTTTTTCTTCCTTCTGGTTCACTCCCTTGATTTGAGTCCCAATCTCCTTTCCATTACTATTGGTTTCCTTTGTATTACCATTCATTTCAATTAGTTTAGCTTCTATATGTTTCTCTAATTTGTGACTAAAATCAACCAGTTCTGTAAGGATCTTGATAACCAGTGTTTTGAACTGTGCATCTGAAAGACTGGCTATTTCTTCATCGCTTAGATCTATCAGTTCTGGGGCTCTGAGTTGTCCTAGAGCCATTTTTGGTCAATTCGTGCGTTAAGTAAGTGGAGCGAAGCCTTAGTTGTTTACCAGGACGGGGTGACCCAGGTCGCTGGTTTGTGACACTGTGTGTGGGGGCGTGGTCAGAGAGGGAGCAATGGCGGTCCTCTCCCCTAGCCCAGTCCAGTCACACCACTCGCCCCGGGCCTGTTTATCCAATCGGGAATTGTACGAGCCTGCTGCCCCGCGCAGGCTTCTGTCCTCACTGGTTTATCCACACGCAGATGCGTGACAGACCACAGACAGCCTACCGTGCCTCTTCCCTGTGTGCTCCCGTAGCTAGCTCGTGATCTGTGCCGAAGCTCACGCACCACCCGTTCGCGCACCACCCGTTCGGGGATTTTGTTCTTGCCAACCTGCTCCGCTGCTGGCTTCGCTCCTCTTACCGGTTTAGCTGAGCATTTAGTTGTCTTTGGACTCCGCATTGTCGATTTTCTGTGTGGCTTTTTTGTGTTTATTGTTGTTAAAAATAGTTGTTCTTAGATTGGGTTGTGCACAGTGGCAAGGTGGTTCCACCTACGTCTCCATCTTGGCGGAAGTCGATCAAGTACAGTTTTTTTGTCTATTTCTCCCATCCCAGCCCACCCTGCCCCATCTCCTCACCTCCCTTTCATTTCCCCCCACCTAGTCCTCATCCCTGTGTCTTTCATACTTGTTCCTCAAAATCCCTCCCCATTTTCCCCCTTAAATTCCCTTCCCTCTCACCTCTGGTCGCTGCCCACTTGCTCTCTATTTCAGTGTCTTTGTTTTTATTCTGTTTGCTTTTTTGATTTGTTGTTTAGCTTTCTGTTAAAGGTGAGATCATATGGTATGGTACATATACACAATGGAATTCTATGCAGCAGAGAGAAAGAAGGAGCTACTACCCTTTGCAACAACATGGATGGAACTGGAAAGCATTATGCTGAGTGAAATAGGCCAGGCATTGAAAGACAAATACCAATGCACTTCTTTTTTAAAAATTTTATTTATTTATCTTTAGAAGGAAATGGAAGGAGAGAGGGAGAGAATGTCAATGTTTGGTTGCATCTTGTAGGTCCTTTGCTGGGAACTGGCCTGTAACCCAGGCATGTGCCCTGACTGGGAATCGAACCATGATCCTCTGGTTTGCAGGTCTGTGCTCAATCCACTGAGCTACACCAGCCAGGGTACCACTGAACTTCTAGTACTCAATAAATCACACCCACAAAAAGTGATTATTTTTATGGTAATGATCTGCAAGTGTCCATTGTTCCCTGTTCTTAATATATGGGCAGGTTCCCCACACTGACCCAAACTTAGCAAGTCCCTGATTTGACAACAGAAAAAAAGCAAACATGATCGACACACAGGATGGCAAGAATTGACTCTTTGTTTTTACCTGTTATCCAAGAGCCTGAAACCTGAAGAGCCTGTGGTGAGAAGGATCCTGACTTGTCTTGAGGAGGATCAGAACTAGAGGACAGTTTTCTAGTCAGTGTAGTTAACACTAACCCAATATGTGGGGAGCTCACACTACCTAGAACCCACAGTTCCCCATTCTCAGAGCTCACAATCAGGAGACCTGAGAGCAGAACTATGGGAGATGGGTGTCTCCACAGGAGCAGACAGGTGCTAAGGCAGGAACAGGGAACCCAGAAAATTGGCTCTGGCTTCTTGGAGTCCCTTTATACAGTGACAGGATTTTTTACACTATGTGTAAAACTGTTTGTATCTGGTATTGCACTCATTTTATTTCTCTGAGTTCCTCAAGCGGTAAATACTAGGAGGTGTCTGTCTGCAGATGGACATCCACATCTATTCAAGCTGGAAAGAGGTGTGAAGGCATGGAATAGGTCAGTCCCATATTCATTTTGGTGGGAAAAGTTTGCAAGAGATATTTTTGAACAAGGATTCACACCTTAACACTGGGTCTTGCAACTCAAAGTTTCACTGGGACGAAGGTAAGTCCCCATAACATCTGGCTGCAAAGTTGAATGGCGATGAATTTAGTGGAATAAACTCTGAGAATCCTTGACAGTTTTTCATAAAGAAACCATACACAGACTTACTCATATTTAATCACTAATTGACAGCACCAAGGTAGCAGCTTGAAAGGCACCAGTGGCATAAAAGGAAGAAATGAAGTGTCTGACATCACAGCAAGTTCTGTGGGGCAGCTTTCTCCCAGACAGGATGTACAACAGAGTCTCTTGCCCTTCTTCGTATCCCTCCCTACACAGATCTATTGATCTGGCATGCTAGTGCCATATCAGAGACTCCATCAACCATGATAAAATATTGGCCCTGCCATGGAGTTCCTCTAAGGCAACATACCATTCAATGTACAGGTTCACCCAAGGTGTTAGCAGTAGCTTTTCCATATAATAACTGGTGTAGGCTCATGCTTCACAGCTTCCTAAAACCCTATCATTTGCTAAGTGCCCAGAGGTTTGTAACTAGCAGCTTCCAGTGTAGGTTCTCAGTTTGGCTTCTCCTGGGACATTCCGAGCCCAGTACAATAGCAGTCACTGGAAGACTGCTTTATAGCTAATTCAGGGTGTCCCCAGGCAGAACACAGGTAGAGCCTGACCTTGACCTGCACTATCTAGGAAACCCTAAAGATTGTACACCCAGTGGAGAGTTTCAGAGTACCTAGGAGCTCAAATGCCTTGCCCCTGCACAGATGATCCCCCACAGAGTACAAAAGTAGCTGGTCACTGGTCACAGCCAGACCTTGCATCTTGCTGGTGCATATAAATACCTCCCATTGACCTGCTGAAAACAGTCAAGGCTCAACTACAAGAGGATGATGTACTGAGTTCACTCAATGGGTCCACCTCAAGTACCCAGCTTGGGTGATAGGGAATGATGTGCACCTCGCCCCTATAAAACACCTACTACACTAAGCCACACTACCAAGATACATAGTCAAAGCAGCTTTTCTTACTACATAGAAACAAACACAGATAGGCTGCCACAATGAAAGGACAAAATATAAAAGTGCAAATCAAATCTCCATTAAAAAATACTAAACAAAATAGAGACAAGCAATCTTTCAGATGCAGAGCTCAAAACATTGGTTATAAGGATGTTCAAGGAATGTGGTGAGGATCTCAAGAGCATGAAAAAAATCCAGTCAGAAACGAAAGATATACTAGCGTATATTTTTAAACAATATATCAATTTACAGGAAAACAATAGTAAAGAGCATGACCCAGAATCAAATCAATGTTTTAGAATGTAAGGACACACCAGCAAAAAAATCAGCCAGCCAGAATGACACACACAAAAAAAAAAAAAGAATCCAAAAAAACGAGAATAGTGTAAGCAGCCTATCGGACAACCACAAGCATTCCAACATTTGCATTATAGGGATGCCACAGATGAAGAGAAAGAGTAAGAAATTGAAAATCTATTTGAAAAAAACTTCCTTAATGCGATGATGGAAATAGACATGCAAGTCTAGGAAGCACAGAGAGTCCCATAAAAGATGGATGCAAAGGGACCCTCTCCAAACATATCATAATTAAAATGCCAAAGGTTAATGATGAGAGAATATTAGAAACAGCAAGAGGAAAAGCAGTAAGTTACCTTTAGGGCAATTCCCTTTAAACAGTCACCTTTTCAAAAGAAACTTTACTGATCAGAATGAATCACAAAGTAATATTCAAAGTCATGAAAAGCAGGGAACAAGACTGCTCTACCCAGTTAAACTATCATTTAGCATCAAACAGCAGATAAAGTTCTTCCCAATCATGTAGCATGCTCATGGATTGAAAGAATTGATACTGTCAAATGTCCAAAACAAGGGGCAATTTACAGATTTGACACAATCCTTATTCAAGCACCAATGACACTTAACATATATAGGACAAACATTTAAAAAACTCATCTGGAACCATAAATGACCCTGACTAGATGCAGTGATTTTCAGAAAGAAGAACAAAGTAGAAGGTATCACAATACCTGATATCAAACTGTATTACAAAGTCACTGGCATCACAACAGCCAGATAACTTCACAAGAACAGACACACAGATAAATGAAACAGAACAAATAGCCTAGAAATAAACCCAATGGTCAATTAATATTTGACAAATTGGCAGAAGCATAATTTGGAGTAAAAATTGCCTCTTCAACAAGTGGTGTTGGGAGATATGGACTGCTACATGCAAAGAAAAATGAAATTCGATTGTCAACTTACACTATACACAAGAATAAATTCAAGGTGGATAAAAGACTTAAATATAACTTGTGACACCATAAACATCCTATAGGAAAACCCCAGCAAAAAAACTCAGACTTTCCATGCAGCAACATCTTCACTGATATGTCCCCTAAAGCAAGGGGCATAAAGGAAAGGATAAACAAATGGAACCTCATCAAATTAAAAAACTTCTTCATGGGTAAAGAAAACAGCATTAAAATGAGAAGAGAACCCACCATAAGTGAAAACATATTTTCCAATGACTCCTCAGACAAAGTTCTGATCTCCAAAACATATACAGGACTCAACTCCAGGAAGACAAAATAAACAAACAAACAAATAAATAAATAAGGTCAAATGCTTGAACACTTCTCCAAGGAGGATATGTAGAGGGATCAGATGCATGTGAAATGATGCTCAGCACCACTGGCCATCAGAAAGGTGCAAAGTGAAACCACAATGAGATACTACTTCACGTGGGTGAGAATGACCATCACAAACAAAACAACAAACTACAAGTGTTGGAGAGGATGTAGATAAAAGTGAACACTAGTGCACTGCTGGTGGGAATGCAAACCAATGCACCCACTGTGGAAAACAGTATGTAATTTCCTCAGAAAACTAAAAATGAAACTGCCTTGTGACCCAGACATTCCAGTGCTGGGATTATATGCTAAGAACCCTGAAACACCAATCTGAAAGAACTGATGTACCCCAATAGTCATAGCAGCTCAATTTACAATAGACAAGTGCTAGAAGAAATTGAAATGCCCATCGGTAAATTATTGGATCAAAAACTATGGGATATTTACACAATGGAATAGTACCCAGCAGAAAGAAAGAAGGAAGTCCTACTCTTTGTGACAGCATGGATGGACTTGGAGAGTATTTGCTAAGTGAAATAAGCCAGTCAGTGAGGGACAAATACCATATGATCTCACCTTTAAGTGGAACCTAATCAACAGAACAAATCACCAAGCAAAATAAAAGATGAGACATTGAAATTAAGACCATACTGACAGTAACAAGAGAAGAGGTGGGAAGGGGTAATGTGGTGGGTGGTGGGGATGGGGAAAGGGTTTTAGAGAACAACCAGAAAGGACACATTGAGAAATCCAAAGGGGGTGGAAGAAGGGGAGGGAGGTGGGGATGGTTGGGGTGGGAGCAAGTGAGTAGGTAAATACAGACAACTGTACTTGAACAAAAATAAAATAAAAATAGAAGAATAGAAAAGAATGTAATGTGACTAATGTTCAATGTACTGCCACAAAAAAGTGCTTTCAAATTCCTGCCCCCTCAAAATTAAAGAAGTTCATCATCACCAGGCCATTATTATATGAAATATTAAGTGACTTATTTACAAAAAAGTTTTCCAGATGGCATGGTTTGTGTGAGATCGTTGAAGAGTTGACGGGTGTAACTACAAATAGGTAATTACAGAGTACCCACGTGGATGTAAAGTAAGGTTCAGGAAATTGAGTAGCCAAAGAACTTATAGACATGATCCATGAACATGAATGATCGTGCAGGGATACTTCATGGAGTGGGGGTACTGTGTACAGAGGGCAAAGGGAGAAATTGGAGAATCTTTAATATAATAATCAATAAAATATAATTGACAAGAAACAGTAGTCTCCATGGCAACCAAATCCTCCAGAAGAGGCCCTGACCAATTCACTGAGATGTGCTGTGGTGGTGTAGCAGGAGGAAGAGAGAGCTCCTGTCCCAGCTCAGTTAATTAATTATAAGTATTAAGTAATGGCACATAACACAGCACAGGAGGATCCCTGTAGCTACTGTTCTCTCTGGCAGGTCAGGTCCACCAAAAACTACAGGAATGACAAGGAGCCAGACTCAAGGCCTAATGCACACACAATCAAATGGAATTCACCTGGGACTCAGGTGTTGGGGTTGCCAAGCACTGAATTTAAAACAACTCTAATTACTTTATAGAAGCTGTTAGGAAGACGTAGGAAGACATCAGGATCATGAAGGTAACTTCAGGTAAATGATGGAAACTAGAGGAAATGGTTGAATTGAGAAAATGACAACACTACCTCAGAAATGAACACAATAATGAGCAGGCTCATGAGCAGAGCCTTGGGTGTCAGGAACTCAGGATAAATGTCCCTGTAAGAAATTGTTTCACTCTGGCGAGACAGCTTTTGCAAAATGACACAGAACAAAAGGGAAATAAATCAAGTGCTGGTGATGGTGTGGAGAAATGGAGCCTTTCCACTCTCTGGATGAGAAGGAAATAAGAATACAATTATAATTTTCATTTTATAGTTATGTAATGTTGTCATTGTATTGTTCATTTCTCATGTACTATATTATGTAGAAAGTTAATTTTACAATTAAAATGACTGTGTTTAATTTTTCCATATTTAAAGCAAATAGGCATACAGTAACGAGACTGTTCTCTATAATCAGTGACACAGTTATTAAGAACATGTGTTCTACTTTTCCTGCCATTAATGAGTTATAATGAGAACTCATTTATATTCAAGTAAAGACATGGGGCGCTACAACATCTAATAAAGGATCAAATCAGTAAGTAATCACTGAATGCCTCACTCTGGCCCCAAAACTTACTGTTAGATTCTAACGGAGATCCTAAATAAAGATGCTAACTCAGGTGGTGTGGACAAGGACTGTCCACTTCACCAAACCTCATTCAGCTTCCCCTAGGCCCTCTTCTCAACCATGCATTAACACTGGGTTACAGTGTCCATTCTTGTTACAGCTGCATTGCTCATTTTAGCAAGAAACCTGTCTAGAGAGAATTTCCCCTCCATGTTATATGATCAGCTTAGCCTGCCTTTAGCAAGAATCCTGGCAAAATGTTTCAGTAAGAATCACTTTCCCTTGGAGTCTCCTTTTAATGATTTCCATCCACTGATGACTGCAGCCTTCTCCTAGCTTGCACATACCCACTTTCATTGTTGTATTAAAAATTGAGCCCAGTTCTATGTTAAGGTATCTTTCCCTAGATTGCAATAGTTTGTGATTAAAATCTGTCATATAGTAAAAAGCATGTTTGCTTAACCAAAAAATTTTTTTGAAATCCTGCAGGATTAAGCCATGCAGCTTCTACATATTCATTTAATAATAGAAACCAGGACTTGGGAGAGGTATTTGCACTTCCCTGTTCACTGCAGCATTATTCACTGCAGTCAATACGTAGTAACCACCTCAGAGTCCATCAATGGGTGAGTGGATGGACATGTGCTGTGTAATCACAGCTTAATGTTACTCAGCCTTGAAACAGAAAATCTTACCATAAACCATAATGTGGTTGAAACTAGGTGACATCACGCTCTATAAAATAAAGACATAATGGATGGTAAACATTGTATTATTCCACTAATACTATGAATTTAATTCCCAGCAGCATCTGAAGGTACTCAAAACCCAGGTGTTGTGAAAAGTAATTGCAGGAGATGGAGAATCAGTGGATTGTTTGCTGCCATGGAGTCCCACGCCAGTGGAAAAACCAATGATGGAGGTTCCTAGAGGAGACAGCTGCTCTCAGGACAATGTCAGAACTGGTGATGAATGCTGCATGTTCATAGGAGCCTGGAGGTGTTTGGTTCTGTGTGTGGAAATGTCCAACCCTCAGGGCCCTGATGAGAGTGAGGGAACCATTAGTCTGCACAGAGTACAACTTCCTACCTGGGAACATGGATGAAAGGACAAAAAGCCCAGCCAGCCAGTCTAGTCAATTGATTACAGAGTCAAAAATTCATTCAAAGACCATTTCCTCCCTGGGGTGTTAGATTGAACTTCATATAAAACTGGTCAGTCAGAGTGGTTCAGCTCTATTTTCACCACCAGCAACTGTGGCTTTGTGGGCAAATGACATAATTCTAACCAGAAATGTAAGCGACTGGTATAATAGAGTTTAATTTCATAATCCTCCTGTCCACCATATTTCACCCATTTGCATGGCTTGTCTTGGCCTGAGAGAATGTTGTTACCTCATCCACATGGTATGGGTGTCACCTGAGCATGAAGTCACATGTTGTGGGGATCAGTGTGCAGAACTGGAACAAGACTCTTAGGTACATGGCTGGTGGCATTAAGAAATCCTGGTATCATCAGTTCCAAGGGTTTTTGTTCTTTATGTTGTGATTTTTCCTTCTTGTGTAGCAAGTTCAATTTCTCTAATGTCACTTTCCTTGGAAATAGCCTGGCATAGTAACTAACAGAATGGGTTGGCGAAAAATTATTTTTTTCTGTAAGATATTTCTAGTAGTGCGTAGCTTGCTTTATCTTCATTTAATATAATTTTGTTTAATTCTTGTGACATTCAGCATGCATTTAAAAACTTATCAGAATTGGGACTTTTTATGTGTCCATTTTTGTACTGAAGATGGGAAATACACAACATTTTGGTGTATTATGCTTCATTATATCAAGAAAGATAAAATCACAACTTAAACACACAAGAAAGTCTTCCATTGCATGGAGGTGGTTCTTCACTGTATGGAGGAGGTGCTTCAATGGGTAAACCCATTCAAGTTGATGGTGAAGAAATTGACACAACGCATGATAACAATCAGTGTAATATTACAGGTGATAATCATCATACTCAACATATGCAAATCCATTAAGACACTGGTGAAAATTAAAAATGACTTTCTGGCCAACACACTTATTTGAAAATTAATCCATCACCACTACTCAACTACAGAAAGTGAAATCTTTCCTTCTGTGACAATGTGGATGGACCTAGAGAATACTATGTGGAGTGAATTGAGTCAGAGAATGATACACAAATACAATGTGATCTCAATTATACACCGAATCTGAAAAACCAAATAAATAAACCTGCAACATAAAAACAGGCACATAGACACCAAGAATAGAATGGCGACTTCTAGGTGGAAGGAAAGTTGGGAGCATGGGAAATAAAAGTAAAGAGATTAAAAATTATGAACTGGAAGTTGCAGAATAAACACAAGGGTGTGAAGTACAGCATAATCAATAAAGTGAACAATAATGTAAAACAACCTGAGTGGTTCCAGGTGGGTACTGCATATATTGGCCCATTACATCATAAATTGTATCAATGTCTGACCACTCTCCTGTGAGCTATAGAGTGAAATATAGAATATCAACAGGAATTGAAATGAAGAAAAGGGAAGTTATCCCAAATTCCAGGGAGGCTAAGAAAAGGATGCTGGGCTGAGTGAAGCAGGCAAGAGACATGCCTGAATTCCAGGACTGTGCTCACATGTTTCATCTTTACTGGGGAAATTCAAAATATCTTGTAGGTGTCTTAGTCATTATGACTGATAACCTCGACCTAGTATTATTCACCTCTGGTTCCCACCTCAGTAACCAACTGTATACTGCCACCAGTACTTACTATAAAAATCTGACCTACTGCCCTGGCTGGTGTACCTAGCTAGTGTAGCTCAGTGGATTGAGTGCAGGCCTGTGAACCAAGGTATCACAGTTCGATTCCCAGTCAGGGCACATGCCTGGATTGCAGGCCAGTTCCCAGCAGGGGATACATGAGAAGCAACCATACATTGATGTTTCTGTCCCTCTCTCTTTCCTTACCCCTTCTCCTCTAAAGGTAAATAAGTAAAATCTTTTTTTTAATCTGACCTGCTGAAGGGTTTCTTCTGTCTTTCCCAGAGTATTCTACTCTGTGCATGACAAACATTTATTTTCCCCTCGGTGAGTGTATGGTCAGCCTGGACATTCACACAAGGCTGCTGTGGGGTCCTCTACCCTTCCTGATATCACAGACACTTGGTGCTGTGACCATTATTCCTAGTCAATGATGTTCACCACCAGGGGTCATTGCTCTCTGGGGTGTAGTTCATATGTCTCTGGTGCTTGCTGTCCCATAGTCACAATTCCTGCTGTTGGCCATTGTGGACACTGATCTGTGTGGGGTTGGGCTGCAGGATAGAGCTGAGCAGAGCCTCTGGGTAGATTCAGCTGATGGGTGTCAGAAAGATAGATGAATTATTGGAGTTGGGAACAAGAGTTTCTGCAAGAGGCTCTGCTTTTTGTCCACATGAGAATAATGTCTTCCTTTACCACAGACTTTTCTAACTCAGAGTTCAGAGGTGAGTGAAGAATCAGGAATTCAGAAAACATGCCTGAGAGAAACTGTTACAAGAAGAATATGCGTGGGAAACCAGCCCAAAACTCAAATTGTTCCTGCTTCTGGGATGGTCCTTATGTTCAGTGATCCTAAACAGCCCCTTGGGGTCTCAGCCCCCTCTGCGGGGAACTTTGTCTCTGGGCACAGGCTGAATTCCTCTCACTGTGACTCCAGCACAGCAAGAGCAGTGTCTTCAGTTCTCAGGCTGTTGAAGGTTAAATAAACTTGGCATTTGGAGACGTCCCTGGTGAAGGTTAGCTGGCATTTCACTGTTGTATGCTGTACTTCCACCACTCCATGTAACACCAACTCACTTCAGCCACTTCCCAGGAGCATGGTGGGTCCAGTGCACACCATAGCTAAATAAAGAGAATCCAGAGACAGTACAGGTAAAGGAGGGTATGAAAGTGCTTCGCCAGACCTGGGCCTAACTCGTGCAGCTACACCTTGGACAGGACCCCTGGGGAGAAGTTGCATCGGTCCCTGTCAGTCACATGTAGTCAACGCCATCCCATGTCTGACATCTGAGACCCTGACACTGGGGGGCTGTCACCAGTCACAGGAGGACACCCAGCTTTCTCATCTGCTAGAGCACAGCTCTGCCTTCTCCAGAGACCTTGGAGCCATGTGAGGAGAGAACTGTGAATCCACACAGCCCAAGGGAGTTTGTGCCCTAGAGCTATAAGAGAAATTTGACTGTGGTCAAGCCTTTCTACCACAAGTGAAAAGGGACAGAGGACAGTCATCCTGGTCACTCTGGGGCTTCTGTTGGGATGTTTCTACTCTTCACTCATCTTGTTTGCCAGGGGCAGTGGATCACCTGGTTTATTGGACACAATGGAATGAGATCAAAGGACAGCCTGACATTGTGAGCATAAGAATAAATGGTGGACCAGATGAGTAGGAAATATTTAGATTCTCATGCGTCTTACAAACTATAAAAGGAATTTCCCCTTGTTTAGACAATTTCTAAATCCCAAAACCCTAGTATGTATGTGTGTGTAATCAAAATTATATATTTTAATCCAAATAGATAACGATATAAGGATAGTCATAGTAAATACCCAATTTCTTCATTTCTGAACTTTTATAAGATGTTAGTGAATTGACTTGCTGTAGAGTTATTGTTGTTGCTCATTTATAGCATTGGTCCATTTAGCACAGTTTAATTCATAGAGCTGTTTCATATGCTCAGTGCTTCATGCTATTCAGCTCAGAATAAGTGCCCTGTACAAGCTTGTCCATATGTCAACTCACAGAGAGAAGTTTATCCCCATCAGCAGCCTCCCAGGCTGAGGGCAGTAGGCACTACAAGGGCTGCTCTTTGTGATTCCAAGTCAGTATCCCTGCCCAATGTTCATCTGTGCACTGGGAGTCCATCACCATCAAGAAAGTGTGGCAGACGGGTATGAACATTTGAAGAGAATTTTAATGCCCCTGGACACCTTTTATGCTGAACCTCTTTCCCTCATCCCCCAATGGCTTTTCAACTGTGACATCAAGTGACTGAGGTAGGCACAGCACTGTCATAATTATTCTGTAAGAGGTCGCCGTGAACCAAATGCCACACTGTCATTATTATATATAATCATTCAGAAGTTTGAAAGCGTGACAATCTTAGTTAAAATTATGAAGCCTAAGTAGAGCTTCAAACTTCCTTGTCCAATGATCCTCCTAAGTGGCATTACTGCCCATGCCTTCAAGCACACATCAGTGTTCCTTGTGATGTGGCATTGGGAGGACCATGCACTTATGGATCTTACCTCCAGTGAATCTTGGACCTGGCTCCATGCCGTGTGGTAAACACTCAACTGGTTCATGGCCTATATCCACTTCTAATGCTGCCTTTCTGCTACATGTGTTTAGGAGCCTCCTATGACCTCCACCCAGGAAATTTGTCTGTGGAAGTAAAATACTGGAGAAAAACTGTCCTAGAATATCACTAGAAGGAAACACATGCTGTAATTTTTACAACAAATATGGCAGCAAATCTCCAGGAAATAAGCCCTCATGGTCATGTTACACTACAACCCTAATCCATTCTGGATGATGTAACAAACTACTGTGTTCTGGGTCATTGCCAACAACAGACATGTATTTCTCACAGACCTGTTAGTGGGAAATCAAAGAATAGATGCTGGCATATTTGATGTGTGGTAAAAACCTGCTTAAGAGTTGGCTGTTTGTTCTCTGTGATCTCAGAGGGTAGACAGGGCAAAGGAGCTTCCTGACTCCTCTGTTATAATGGCCCTAATGCTGTTCAGGAGAGCTCCACCCTAGCACCAACAGTTGTCCCAAGGCTCCACCTCCTAATACCACCCATTGGCCTCTGGTTTTAATACGTGAGTTTTTAAGTCACAAATACACAAGCTCATAGAAAAAAACTAACAAATCAAACACTGACTCCACCAAGATGGAAAGCTACACCAGTAGTGCTGCCCGAAATGAGGGTGCCCATAATTCTGTGGAAGGTTCTCACCTTTGGGAGCAGCAAGGGGACCCAAGTGCTTCAGAACAAGCTGACAAACTTGTAGAGTGGACAGGTTATATGCTAGAATTGGAACTGCTAAGATGTCATGTAATGTATTATGATTTTCATTCTTGCTCACATATAATCATCACCCTCATTTTCTAAGGACTGAAATCATTTTCTACCCATAATAGTATGTGCCCCTATGTTTTCACTCATGTTTCCTAGGTGTTCCGTGAACTAAGGAGGCAGGTTCTAGTGTCTGATGTGTGATGCTTACATGTTAAGGCTCAGCACTTCCTCTCCTCCTGTGCACACCTGGGGAATCTGACATGGAAGTAGGGATTCTTCCTAGTTTAATGAAGGTGGTGATTGAAACCACACAAACCACTCCTGTGAATAGGACCCTGCTCATGGATGAACAATAAAACCTGGGACAGATCCCTTATCTGACGTGATGTGGGGTGTATATGTGTGAACCCTTATCACTCCTGGCCTGCTGAAAAGTGTGCCCTGCTTTTAACAGAGTCCTTAGTGAAGGGACAAACTTTTCCATAGTCCCTCTGTATGTTTGACATCACCACCCTGGACATTCACAACATGGTATGGTGGGGGTCCCTCTATGTCCACATGATGTTAACAGCTATTGATGTCATGGGTGTGGAATTAAGTCAATGACCATTACCTTTGGGTTTATTTTCCTCTCTAGGACTGGGTTCGTACCACTGTGGTGCAGACTTTCCAGCATGCACGTGTCTTGCTTCTGGTTGGCTTGGACTCTGAGCTGTGTGGGGATGGGCTGATTGTTGTTTCCAGCAGAGCCTCTGATTATATTCAGCTAATTTGGGTCATGAGGTTTGAAGAGTCATTGATGTTTCTTTAGAATATGAGAAAACAAATGTATATGGCTCCTTGACGTTGGACCATGTGAGAGGGGTTTCCTCCTATGAAAACAAGCCTCTGTAACTCAGATACTAGAGAGGTAAGCACAGAAGCAAGAGATAAGGGGACAGTCACCTACAAAGGAGTGCCCATCAGACTGTCAGCTGATTTCTCAAAAGAGACCTTACAGGCAAGAAGGGGCTGGAAAGAAATATTCCAAGCCATGAAATCCAAAGACCTACAACCAAGATTGCTCAATCCAGCAAAGCTTTCACTTAGAATGGAAGGGCAGATAAAGTGCTTCTCAGATAAGACCAAATTCAAGGAGTTCATCATCACCAAGCCCTTATTATATGAAATGTTAAAGGGACTTACCTAAGAAAAAGAAGATAAAAATATGAATGTGAAAGGACAGCAAACTCACAGTTATCAACAACCACACCTAAAACAAAAGCAAATTAAGAGGACAGCTAGATCAGGAGTGAACCAAAGAAATGAAGATCACGTGGAGGATTAGCAACAGGGGAGTTGGAGAAGGAGAAGGGGGGAGAAGGTAGAGCAAATAAGTAGCATAGATGGTAGGTAGAAAATAGATAGTGGGGAGGGCAAGAATAGTATGGGAAATATAGAATCTAAAGAACTTGAGACACGTGGTCATAAGCTAAAGGAGAGAATGGTGGGGGAGGGAATGTGCAGGATGGAGGGGAATGAAGGGGGAAAATAGAACAACTCTAATGGAATAATCAATAAAATATATTTTAAAAAAGCATGAAGGGAGCAACGCTCCCAGAGGGGAAATGCTTGCGGAGATTCAACTCTACACCTGCCAGGAAACCAGCCCTTAAACTGGATCTGTGGCTACTCCCCAGATGAAAACTGTGCTCAGTGTGCCCTGATCATCCCCTGGTTTTCTGAGCACCCCCAGCCACCCACCCCTCTTGTCTTTTTTATTTTTTTTAATGGAGGTTAGTGTCTGGGCTCACACTGACTTCCCCTCACTGTATCCCTTGCACAGTGATACATGGCAGTGTCTTTGACTCTCAGTTTGTTCATTTGAAGGTAGAGAGTGTTCTTTCCATTGTTTCTGGAGATGCTGAATTGGCATTTCACAGAGTTGGCATGATATGTGCTACCTCAACTACTACTCTGAGTAGCATGAGACCCACGCCAGCCCTTTCCCTGGATTCTGGAGTCTGGCAGACCCAGTCTATTCTGTAGTTACTGAAGGAGAATCCAGAGGCCAGTCAGGAGAGTTTGGGGGAAACCTCAGTCTTCACCAAGCCTCTCCCAGACTCCACCAGCTGCCCATCACACAGGACATCTGCAAACACAAGGAAATTGGTTAGGAGACTGCCACCCTGCAATGTTTCTCAGTCATGTCCAGTCACATGCTCTGTGTCTCTCACTCTCTATAAATTACCTCTTAAAATTGCAACAAGGAAAATCCAGTTCAGCCTAAACTCCATGGTGAGAGATCTGTGTTCTGTCTTGAGTACAGGCTGGGAACACCTGGGAATGCTGGGCTAGGCTTCCGTCCTAGCTGCAGGGTCAGGGTTGGCTGCTTTTCATGAGTAGAGTGTGTCCATTTGCATGCCGTCCTCCTATATATAGAGCTCTGTGGTTGGACACTGACATGGACTATATGGTCCTAAAGTGTGATATGTCGAAGGGTCAAGATGTTGCATGACCTAGGAAAGTAAATTCTCATAAAATAAAGAGATTTAACATGAGTTATGACTTCGAAATTTACCAGTGATGAACTCACCAAGAAGATTCAATGCTCACAAACAGAGGGAGAATTAAAAGAGCAGTAGGTTGTTGTTCATGTCACAGGAAGTTCCAATTGACCCCGTTTCCCCTAAAAAGCAGTCAGAATATGAACTAAGAACAGAGTGTGACCCTAGAGCACATGAACTCAATGTTGCAGGATGTGGAGCATCTGTGTGGATCATTAAAGACAGAAATGTGAACTCTACAGAGAAGCAGACAGTGCTCCCAGGTCATGTTCATACAAGAGTTTGGTGCTAAATATGTAGCAGCCTCACTGCCACATTTTGTTTTTATTCTCCAGACTCTGCAGTAAAACCAGATTCAAATACTTGGAAATAGAAGAAATTCAGTCATGACCAGATCTGCTTTATTGAAGATACAGGTATAAATTGGGTAGTATGTTGACATTTGAGGAATTTGATTATGGAAACCTTGATGCAAACCACTAATAGAAAATAATTGTTGTAAATAAAATCATAATTGGCATGAAGAACATGTTTTCTATTTATCCATTGATTACAGGATGAATAAGCCATTCAAAGCACTTCCCATTACTGGAGATGGTTTATGTAACTTTATATTAAAATTGTTCATCATCGCTGGTTCAGCTTGAGGCTGTCTCAGGATCTGTGTTTACACGCGCATGTGAAGTAGCTGTAATCAGAGAGCAGGAGAGGGAGTAGATTAAGCCCCCTGGTTCCTCTATATTTAATTTCAGAAAAGCCATCTACTCTTTTTCTCACTGTCCGTATTGATGTCTGCAAGGGACCCATGGGGAACAGTCACTATGGTTGTTTCTGATGGGTTTCCACTGAACTTGAACCTGATGCATTGAATGTATCAATGTGCAATGTAGAAAAGGGACTCCATGCATGGGAGTGAAATACTAAGTACGGTAAATGAGCCTTATTTCAACTGACACTCTCGCTTTGACCTCCAGACTCTACAAAAATAAATGCCAGTATATAGATGCCAGTGCCAGGTGTGTGTATAGTTCAGTTGTCATAGGAATGTAGTACAGGTTGGATATGGGACTTCCACTGTCAAGGGTATCCGAACACTGCTTCCTGCCATGTGATGACATTAGTAGGGGCCAAGGGACAGAGAAACTCACACAGCTGTGGTCTCAGGTGAGGAGACTTCATAGGACCTCACCCTGAGGGAGACTGAACGAACACTGAGATATAAAAGACTGTGCTGCAATGTTAAAAACCTACTAACTTTAGACTTTACTTCCACAGTGTCATCTGTGGGATTCTTGGCCAGAGGCAAGAACAGAAATTTCTTCTTGACTTTAAACTTCTTTCACTTTCTGAAACACATTCTATTGTTCAGACACAGGATAGTGTCTTAGAACTTTCTAGAAGACAGTACAGTCCATTCTAAAACTGAAAACACCAAGGATTCCCCAGATGACACCTCCATGAACACTCCTCATTCTGAGGACAAGGGGCTCAATGTGCACCCTCTCACAATCACAGTAAATAACGGGTCTTCTCAGGAGCATCTTCCCCAGACACTTCCTTCCAATGCATCTGGCTCCCGAGTGTCTGACACGCTTGGGGCCGATCAGTACTGATCTCAGATACTGACTTTGTGGGAGGAAGTCAGGAAGCTCACCTTGTCATCCTCTCAGCCCAGAACAGCTGCCCCATCCCTCAAAGTTTTTGACACACTCAGGATATGGGTTATCAGACTCTCTCTTGCACCGGGAATACACAGCCATCTTGTCATTGCTCAGACTACTCAGCTCTCTGTGGGCTGTGCTCGGGGACTTGTCTAAAACCATGGTGACTCTCTGCCGTTGAACTTCTGTGAATACTTTGTTTCATTTTCTTTAGTATCAGTTTCTCCCTTCTACTCAAGCCCTTGTTAGGAGGCCTGTCATACTGAGTACATCCAGTATTTGGTGAAGGTGTATCCAGAAGCCTTAGAGGAGATCTTAATTGAGGATCTAGCCTTCTTCAGCTCAAAAACTCCAACTGTACCATCTGCATGTGGACATGGGTGCCTGTGGAGAGGAGGCAGAGGTGGGGTGGAAAGTCACCTTCAACATTTCCAGGTCCACTCCTGAAACCAGGTAATGGGAACCCCCTTGTAGCCACTGCTTTCGGGAAGAGTGTTTTCCAGCTCCAGTGAATGGTGAGGAGCTATGCCATCAGGATGTCTGTGGGGAGGATGTGACTGTTGGTGATGCTCTAAGGGCACATCCAGGCACACATTAAACCTAGTCTACCTCTTTTCACTTGCATATACATATGCAAGATGGTTTCGTAGCTGAAGCCCTGACACCACCTGAGAGAAGGCAGAGGACACAGAGACCATGCTGAGTGGGAGTCTGATGGAGCAAGTCCTAATCCATATATGAGAATATGCTTGTCCTGTGGCTGTTCCCTGAGCTCTGTGCAGGCACAGTGTCTCCCAATGAGGAACCAGCCCCAACAGAACATGCTCCTCATTCTGAATCCACCTTTCAGTGGCACAGAAACCATCTGGACCAGTCTTGCCCTGATACCTGAATGTCTTCTTACTAGGCCAGTGTGTCTTCAAAATTTTCCCACACAGTGAGGTAGTTAAATCATCCCTATGTTTATCTTCTTAGAATTCAGATATAAAGAAGTCATATAAACACCCTTAGTGACTGTGGTTCTCATGTCTTATTGAGTTTGGTAAATGCTCTGATGGAATTGGATATTTATAATAACCATATGTGCAACACTTTACTTTAGATTTTGTTATGACAAGAGTAAGATTCAGGACCTAAGAGGAAGTCTCTCCCCAGTTCCCCTCTGCACTGGATCGTGAAGCAGCCACCCTGAGCTCATGGGTCTCATGTGCCCCCCTGCTGCCCAAGCTGAACACTGCATGGGATATGCTGTCTGGCCTCACAGAACATGGACATCTCAGGGCTCTAGTGCAGAATTAAAGGATAAGTCCTGAGTTCAGGTAAGCTTGATTTATTTAACTTAATTGATTCTGTCAAAAAACTGATTGATTGTCTCTACTACTGAAGCCTCTTTCTCCCCACACTGCAATTAGAGTCTTTGAGGTTACATGGGGAATAGGGAACAGCTGAAAATATGCATTTGGGGAGGGAGTAATAACCAGACGCTTTCAGGATGGTTTTAATTTCCCCTGATAGTCTGAGTCAATGGCCTCTGGCTAACAAAAAAATGCCCTTTGGTTGTGATACTGGATCTCCCTCGTTTAAGCCGACACTTCCTGGTAGCAGAGGTCCCCAGACACCAGTGGGAGCTACATGACTTCATCTTGTTACTTTAAGATGAGCTTGTTGGTGGTGATAAGTCCAGTCCTGTGTTTCTATAGTTGGCTGCAGGAAGTTGGGAAACTGTGCATTTCCTTGAATTCCCTGATATTGATTGCTGTTTATCCAACTAGGGTCAGGAGCATTGCAGGGGGAGACTCTGGGAGGTTCCCCCTGAATGAGCTGGCAATTTTTGTCGAATTTACAGTGAATTCCTTTGCCCAATGTCTGCCTTTGCCAGCAATGTGGGCAATCTTTGGGGGCGAAGATTGTCATTACCTATGCCCCCTCTCAGTGTGGACGGATATTCCCTTGCCCAGGTGACTGGGCTTTCTACAGTTATAACACTTCAATGCTCCCTTAATTGCTGCAGCCAGAGAATCCTTATCCTGCTCTGTGCCAACATTGTGGCAAGCCTTGATAAACTCAGTGATGTCTCTGATGGTAACTCACAGGGGTCCTGTAATGGGTCTGTAGTGTCTGTATTAATGTTTTCATAAGCTAGTTACCATAAAAGAGTGTTGGCAGTTTTATGCTTATCAATTTGTCATTCAATGGCTTCCTGGAGGAAATCAATAAAGTCAATATATTCCTCGATAGCACCCTGATGGATATTGAAGAAGGAAGAAGTTTCCTTGGCCTCAGAATCAGGCATAGCCTTCATGGTTCTGAGATAAATTTAAGCACTTTGACTAAAAGCTTGAGGATTAATCCTGGTTTGATCTGCAGTGGTAGCAAAATCACCAGTTCCAATCAGCATAGGGAGGAAGACAAGATTATTCATTTGTGCATTTTTGGCCAATTGGTTGCTGGAATTCAGGCTTAGTGCGTAAGATATTCAGAGAATATTCCTAATGCCTGTAAACACAACTAGGAGGTTAGGAACTGTCCTGTGCAGCGTAATCTAGTCATTCTTCTAGCTGTCAGTGGTGGCTTGAAATAGTCTATTGAAGTATAAAGAGAGTGAAGCACA
>NW_026521291.1:0-1965 GCF_021234435.1 Artibeus jamaicensis
GCCCATCTTTAGTTTTCTTAGAAAATTCCATATTGTTTTCCATAGTGGTTGTACCAGCCTGCAATCCCACCAACAGTACACTAGGGTTCCCTTTTCTCCACAACCCCACCAGTACTTGTTGTTTGTTGCTTTGTTTACGATTGCCATTCTGACCAGTGTGAAGTGATATCTCATTGTAATTTTAATTTGCATCTCTCTGATAGCTAGCGATATTGAGCATATTTTCACATGTCTCTGGATCCTCTGTATATTCTCCTTGGAGAAGTGTCTGTTCAAGTTCTTTGCCCATTTTTTAATTGGGTTGCTTGTCTTCTTAGAGTGGAGTCATGTAAGTTCTTTATACATTTTGGAGATCAAACCCTTGCCCAAGGTATCACTGAAAACTATGTTTTCCCATAAAGTTGGTTCTCTTTTTATTTTAATACTGTTTTCTTTAGCCATGCAAGAGCTTTTTATTTGGATGGGATTCCTTTTGTTTATTCTTTCCTTTGTGCCCCTTGCTCCAGGGGACATATCAGTAAAAATGTTGCTGCATGAAATATCTGAGATTTTCTTGCCTATGTTCTCCTCTAGGACTTTAATGGTGTCATGGCTTATATTTAAGTCTTTTATCCACCTTGAGTTGATTTTGGTGTATGGTGTAAGTTGGTGCTCTAGTTTCATTTTTTTGCACATAGCTGTCCAGTTCTCCTAACACCATTTGTTGAAGAGGGTATTTTTACTCCATTTTATGTTGCTGCCCTCTTTGTCAAATGTTAATTGACCGTAGAGACTTGGGTTTATTTCTGGGCTCTCTGTTCTGTTCCACTGGTCCATGTGCCTGTTTTTATGCTAGTGCCAGGCTGTTTTGATTACGGTGGCCTTGTAATACAGTTTGGTATCAGGAATTGTAATCCTTCCCACTTTGCTCTTCTTTTTCAAAATTGCAGCAGCTATTCAGAGTCTTTTATGGTTCCATATAAATTTTTGAAGTGTTTGTGCTATATCTGTGAAATATGCCATTGGCACTTAATTTTATTTATTTATTTATTTATTTATTTATTTATTTATTTATCTTTAGAGGGGAAGGGAAGGAGAGAGGGAGAGAAATATCAATGTATGGTTGCCTCTCATGCGTCCCCTGATGGGAACCGGCCTGCAACCCAGGCATGTGCCCTGACTGGAAGTCGAACTGCAATCCTTTGGTTTGCAGGCCCGCGCTCAATCCACTGAGCTACACCATCCAGGGCACCATTGATACTTTAATAGGTACTGCATTGAATCTGTAAATTGCTTTGGGTAGTATGGACATTTTGATGAAGTTAATTCTTCCGATCCATGAACACGGTATATGTTTCCATTTGTTTGTGTCTCTCTTGATTTCTTTTTTTTTAATTTTTTAAAAATTTATTTAATTATTGTTCAAGTACAGTTTTCTGTTTTCTACTCCCATCCCGGTCCACCCCTCCAGTGCCCATTTCCACCGCTCTTAGTTGTTGTCCATGTGTCCTTTATACTAGTTCTTGTAAATCCTTCCCCTTTTTCCCCTGAAATTCCCTCCCCTCTCCCCTCTGGTCACTGTCCCCCTGTTCTCTATTTCAGTGTCTTTGTTTTTATTTTGCTTGCTTGTTTGTTTCATTGTTTAGCTTCCTGTTAAAGGTGAGATCATATGGTATTTGTCTTTCAACACCTGGCTTATTTCACTTAGCATAATGCTTTCCAGTTCCATCCATGCTGTTGCAAAGGGTAGGAGCTCCTTCTTTCCATAGAATTTCATTGTGTATATGTACCATAATGTTTTGATCCCTTCATTTACTGATGGGCACCTAGGTTACTTCCAGCTCTTGGCTATTGTAAATTGTGCTGCTATGAGGGTGCATAGGTTCTTTTGGATTAGTGTTTCAGGGTTTTTGGGATATAATTCCAGCAGTGGAGTTGTTGGATCAAAAGACACGTCCATTTTTAGTTTTCTTAGAAAATTCCATA
>NW_026521292.1:0-6271 GCF_021234435.1 Artibeus jamaicensis
GGGGGATGCTGGGAAGATGGCGACGGAGTAAGATGGAGGGGATACTAGCTCCTGTACTCATGGGTGAAAATCCTGGGAGATCTATGGAGAAACAGCACAATAAACCATCGGTTACCCAGCATTTATGAAATTAAAAGACCAGAGATTGTGACCAACGCTGAAACACCAGACGGCGGCAGAGTCAGCTACCGGAGCTGGGTCTCACGCGGCCCCTGTACTGCCGCCAGAGCAACAGGCCTGGGAGCCGGGGCCTCAGGTACGGAAGCCGGACACTCAAGCCCCTGTGACGGTCCTGGGAGACAGAGGAGTCAGGAACCAGAGCGGGGACACCCTTGTGCCGATGCCATAGGTACTAGCCTGGGCAACGGAAGGGTCAGTTGCAGGAGCTGGGACACCAAAGGCCCCTGTGACGCCGCCACAGAGACAGGCCTGGACCCTGAGGAGCCAGCTACGGGAGCCGGGAAGCTCTCAAATCCTGTGTCGCTGCCATAGCGACAGGACTGGACGCCGGGGAGTCAGGTACGGAAGCCGGGACACTCCAAACCCCTGTTACGCAGCTGAGGAGCCAGCTACGGGAGCCGGGAAGCTCTCAAATCCTGTGCCGCTGCCATAGCGACGGGACTGGACGTCGGGGAGTCAGGTACGGAAGCCGGGACACTCCAAACCCCTGAGACAGCCCGGGGTGGCAGAGGATCCCTCTACGGGAACTGGGAGGGTCACAACCCCTGTGCTGCTTGCCATAGCAAGGGGATTGGACACTGGGGAATCAGGTACGGGAGTTGGGACTTTCTAAGCCTCTGTGCCACTGCCATAGAGTCAGGACTAGACGCCGGGGAGTCAGGTACGGAAACCGGGACACTCCAAGCCCCTGTGACGGCCCTGGGCGGCAGAGAGAGCCAGATACGGGAGCCAGGACATCCCCAGCCTCTGTGCCACTGCCCTAGTAACGGGCCTGGGTGCTTGAGGAGGCGGCTACTAGAGCCGGGACATTCAGCAGTGGTAGGCGACCAACGCAGAGACCAGTGCGAGGACCAGCGTGAGAGTAGGTGGAGACGAAGAACATCAAGAAACTTCAAGGAGTCTGTACCACTGAACTTCACAAGGAACATACTACAGAAGTTTACACCATAAAACCAGTGTTTCAGAACAGATCAATTTTGGAAGCAGAGACTAACAAGAAGAGTCTCAAACAATGGGAAGACAAAGAAACAATCCTCAAATGAAAGAAAAAGCAGAAACTTCAGAAAGAATGTTAGATGAAATAGACGCTGATCAACTATCAGACAGTGAATTCAAAGCACTGGTTATTACGAAGTTCAAAGAGCTCAAAGAGCTCACAGTGAGCTACCAGAAACTACAGGGAAATTATAATGATCTCTCTGCAAACTACAGCAACATCAAAAAGGAAATGGAAACCATCAGCAAGAGACAAGAGGAAATGAAGAACAATTTCCGAATTGAAGTACTAGAAAGTTTCCAAAGTAGGATAGATGAAGCGGAGGATAGGATTAGTGAGTTGGAGGACAGGGTAGAAAGCATCTCACAGAAAGAGCAAGAAAATGAAAAGAGGCTCAGAAAGAATGAAGAGGGATTAAGAGAAATGCAAGACAATATGAAACGTAATAATATACGAATAATAGGAATACCAGAAGGAGAAGAAGAAGAACAAGGGATAGAAAACGTATTTGAACGAGTAATGAGAGAAAATTTTCCTAATTTGATAAGAGAAAAAGTCTCACAAATCCAGGAATCACAGAGAGTCCCAATCAAGAGGAACCCAAGGCGAGGCCCACCTCAAGACACATCATCATCAAAATGGCAAAATTCCAAGACAAAGAGAGAATCTTAAAGGCAGCAAGGGAGAAAAAAAGAAATAACATACAAGGGAGCCCCAATAAGGTTAGCTACCGACTTCTCAATGGAAACACTTCAAGCAAGAAGAGAATGGCAAGAAATATTTCAAGTAATGAGAACCAGAGGCCTACAACCAAGGCTACTTTACCCAACAAGGCTCTCAATCAAGATAGAAGGCCAAATAAAGAGCTTCCAAGACAAAAGAAGTCTAAAAGAATATGCCTCCACCAAACCAGCTCTACAAGAAATACTAAAAGGACTGCTTTAAGGGAAGGAAGGATAAGAGGGAGACAGA
Organism: Artibeus jamaicensis; assembly: GCF_021234435.1. Classification (NCBI taxonomy): domain Eukaryota; kingdom Metazoa; phylum Chordata; class Mammalia; order Chiroptera; family Phyllostomidae; genus Artibeus; species Artibeus jamaicensis. The sequence goes on from NW_026521292.1 coordinate 2,150, forward strand.
GAGGAACACAGGTACAAAAATGGCAATGAATAAGTACCTATCAATAATAACCTTAAACGTAAATGGATTAAATTCTCCAATCAAAAGACACAGAATAGCTCAATGGATAAGAAAGCATGACCCACACATATGCTGCCTACAAGAGACTCACCTCAGGACAAAAGACCATCACAGACTAAAAGTGAAAGGCTGGAAACAAGTTTTCCAAGCAAACGGACAAGAAAAAAAAGCTGGGGTAGCAATTCTGATATCGGACAAAATAGACTTCAAAAAAAAAGGCTGTAAAGAGAGACCCAGAAGGTCATTTCATTATACTCAAGGGAAGAATCCACCAAGAAGACATTAACATTGTAAACATATATGCACCAAACATAGGGGCACCCAAATATATCAAGAAAATCTTAGAGGACTTCAAGAAAGATATTGACAGCAACACAATCATAGTAGGGATTTGAACACCCCACTATCAAAAATGGACAGATCTTCCAAACAAATTATCAAAAAAGATATTGTGGCATTAAACAACACCCTAGATGAAATGGACTTAACTGATATATATAGAGCCCTTCATCCCAAAGAAGCTAAATACACATTCTTTTCAAATGTACATGGAACAGTCTCAAAGATAGACCACATGATAGGACACAAAAGGAGCCTCAACAAATTCAAGAAAATTGAAATCATCCCAAGCATCTTCTCTGACCACAAGGCACTGAAATTAGAAACCAACCCCAAAGAAAAAAACCCAAAGCACCCAAAAACATGGAGACTGAATGGTATGCTATTAAACAATGAATGGGTCAAGAATGAAATTAGGGAAGAAATCAAAACATTTCTGGAAACAAATGAAAATGATCGCACAACAACCCAAAACTTATGGGACACAGCCAAGGCAGTCCTGAGAGGGAAGTTTATAGCAATACAGGCCTACCTAAAGAATATAGAAACATTTCAAACAAACAACCTAACCCTACGCCTGCAAGAACTTGAGGAACAACAACAAAGACAGCCCAGAGCAAGCAGAAGGAAGGAAATAACCAAGATTAGAGCAGACTTAAATGACATAGAAACTAAAAGCACAATTTTAAGGATCAATGAATCCAGGAGTTGGTTCTTTGAGAAGATAAACAAAATAGACAAGCCTTTAAGTAGGCTCATCAAGAAAAGAAGAGAGAGGACACAAATAAACACAATCAGAAATGAAAAGGAGAGATTACAACTGATACCACAGAAATAGAAGAGATTGTAAGAAATTACTATGAAGAACTGTATGCCAAGAAATTTGAAAACCTAGGGGGAAATGGACCCATTTCTAGAAAAATACAATCTTCCAAAATTCAGTGAAAAAGAAGCAGAAAATCTAAATTCACCAATAACAGCAAAAGAAATTGAAGCAGTAATCAAAAAACTCCCATCACACAAAAGCCCCGGACCAGATGGTTTCACAGGAGAATTCTACAAAGCATTTAAGGAAGAGCTAACCCCTATTCTCCACAGACTATTTCAAAAAATTCAGAAGGATGGAAAACTCCCAAATTCTTTTTATGAAGCCAGCATCATCTTAATTCCAAAACCAGATAGAGACACAACAAAGAAAGAAAACTTCAGGCCAATATCGCTGATGAACATAGATGCTAAAATCCTCAACAAAATATTGGCAAATCGCATCCAACAACATATCAAAAAGATCATACACCATGATCAAGTAGGATTCATCCCAGGTATGCAAGGATGGTTCAATATTCGCAAATCAGTAAATGTAATACATCATATAAACAAAAGCAAAGACAAAAATCACATGATCATATCAATAGATGCAGAAAAAGCTTTCGATAAGGTACAACACCCATTTATGACAAAAACACTCAGCAAAGTGGGAATACAAGGAGCATTTCTCAAAATAATAAAGGCCATATATGAGAGACCTACAGCCAATATCATACTCAACGGGAAAAAACTAAAAGCTTTTCCACTAAGATCAGGAACAAGACAAGGTTGTCCACTTTCACCACTTCTATTCAATATAGTATTGGAAGTTTTAGCCACAGCGATCAGGCAAGAAAAGGAAATAAAAGGCATCCAAATAGGAAAGGAGGGAAACAAAACTGTCACTGTTTGCAGATGACATGATAGTGTACATGGAAAATCCTATAGACTCTACCCAAAAACTCCTCAAACTAATTGATGAGTTTGGCAAAACAGCTGGTTATAAAGTCAATATCCAGAAATCAAAGGCATTTTTGTATACCAACAGTGAATCAGCAGAAGCAGAAATAAAGAGAAAAATCCCATTTGATATAGCAAAAAGAAAAATAAAATATCTGGGAATAAACCTAACCGAGGAGGTAAAAAACCTGTATGCAGAAAACTACACAGCCCTGAAGAACGAAATCAAGGAAGACACAAACAAATGGAAACATATACCTTGTACATGGATTGGAAGAATTAACATTATCAAAATGTCCATACTACCCAAAGCAATATACAGATTCAATGCAATACCTATTAAAGTACCAATGGCATATTTCACAGACATAGAACAAACACTTCGAAAATTTATATGGAACCATAAACGAGCTCGAATAGCAGCTGCTCTTTTTGAGAAAGAAGAACAAAGTAGGGGGGATCACAATACCTGATATCAAACTGTATTGCAAGGCCACTGTAATCAAAACAGCCTGGTACTGGCATAAAAACAGGCACATAGACCAATGGAACAGAACAGAGAGCCCAGAAATCAACCCAACTCTCTACAGTCAATTAATATTCGACAAAGGGGGCAGTAACATAAAATGGAGTAAAGACAGCCTCTTCAACAAATGGTGTTGGGAGAACTGGACAGCTACATGCAAAAAAATGAAACTTGAGCACAGACTTACACCATACACCAAAATAAATTCAAGGTGGATAAAAGACTTAAATGTAAGTCATAACACCATTAAAGTCCTAGAGGAGAACATTGGCAAGAAAATCTCAGATATTTCACGCAGCAACTTCTTTACTGATATGTCCCCTAGAACAAGGAATGTAAAGGAAAGAATAAACAAATGGGATCTCATCAAAATAAAAGCTTCTGCATGGCTAAAGAAAACAGTATTAAATTAGCAAGACAACCAACTGTATGGGAAAACATATTTGCCAATGATACCTCAGACAAAGGTTTAATCTCTAAAATATACAAAGAACTTACACGACTCCACTCTAAGAAGACACTCAACCCAATTAGAAAATGGGAAAAGGACTTGAACAAACACTTCTCCAAGGAGGACATACAGAACATTCAGAGACACATGAAGAGATGCTCAATATCATTAGCTCTCAGAGAGATGCAAATTAAAACCACAATGAGATACGACTTTACACCAGTCAGGATGGCTATCATAAACAAAGCAACAAACAACAAATGTTGGAGGGGTTGTGGGGAAACGGGGTCCTTAGTTCACTGTTGGTGGGAGTGCAGACTGGTACAACCATTATGGAAAACAGTATGGATTTTTCTCAGAAAAATAAAAATCGACCTGCCTTTTGACCCAGCAATTCCACTGCTAGGATTATATCCTAAGAATCCTAAAACATCAATATCAAAGAACCTATGCACCACAATGTTCATAGCAGCACAATTTACAATAGCCAAGAGTTGGAAGCAACCTAGGTGCCCATCAGTAAATGAATGGATCCAAAAATTGTGATACATATACACAATGGAATTCTATGCTGCAGAGAGAAAGAAGGAGCTACTACCCTTTGCAACAACATGTATGGAACTGGAAAGCATTATGCTGAGTGAAATAGGCCAGGTGCTGAAAGACAAATACCATATGATCTCACCTTTAACAGGAAGCTAAACAACAAAACAAACAAGTAAGCAGAAAAAAAAAAACCCAAAAAACAAAGACATTGAAATAGAGAACAAGGGGATAGTGACCAGAGGGGAGAAGGAAGGGAAGTTAAGGGGAAAAAGGGGGAGGGATTTGGAGGAACAAATAGGAAGGACACAGGGACGAGAACTAAGGGGGGGAGGAAAGGGGAGGGAGGTGGGGAGCAGGGGCAGGGGGAGGCTGGGATGGGAAATATAGACAAAAAAACTGTACTGAAAAATAACTAAATAAAATTTTTAAAAAA
>NW_026521293.1:0-1227 GCF_021234435.1 Artibeus jamaicensis
TTTTTTTTTTTTTTTTTTTTTTATAATTTTATTTGGTTACTTTTCAAGTACATTTTTTTCCCTCTTCCCCCCCCGCCCGGTCTCCCCCTCCCTCCCATTCCCCCCCCAAGTCCTCATCTCTGTGTCATTCATACTTGTTCCTCAAAATCCCTCCCCCTTTTTCCCCTTAAGTTCCCTTCCCTCTCCCCTCTGGTCGCTGCCCACTTGTTCTCTATTTCAGCGTCTTTGTTTTTATTCTATTTGCTTATTTGTTTTATTCTTTAGCTTCCTGTCAAAGGTGAGATCATATGGTATTTGTCCTTCAATGCCTGGCCTATTTCACTCAGCATAATGCTTTCCAGTTCCATCCATGTTGTTGCAAAAGGTAGTAGCTCCTTCTTTCTCTCTGCTGCATAAAATTCCATGGTGTATATGTACCACAATTTTTGGATCCATTCATTTACTGATGGGCACCTAGGTTGCTTCCAACTCTTGGCTATTGTAAATTGTGCTGCTATGAACATTGTGGTGCATAGGTTCTTTGAAATTGATGTTTTAGGATTCTTGGGGTATAATCCTAGCAGTGGAATTGCTGGGTCAAAAGGCAGGTCAATTTTTATTTTTCTGAGAAAATTCCATACTGTTTTCCATAATGGTTGTACCAGTCTACAATCCCACCAACAGTGAACTAAGGTCCCCTTTTCCCCACACCCTCTCCAACATTTGTTGTTTGTTGCTTTGTCTATTATAGCCATCCTGACTGGTGTAAAGTGGTATCTCATTGTGGTTTTAATTTGCATCTCTCTGATAGCTAACGATATTGAGCATCTCTTCATGTGTCTCTGGATGTTCTGTATGTCCTCTTTGGAGAAGTGTCTGTTCAAGTCCTTTTCCCATTTTTTTAATTGGAAACCTTATTTGAACAAATAATAAAGGAGAATTTCCCCATTCTGGCGAAGGAAATAGACTTCCAGGAAATCCAGGAAGCTCAAAGAGTCCCAAAGAAGTTGAACTCATGACAGAACACACTAAGGTACATCATAATTACATTAGCCAAGATTAAAATGGAGAGAATCTTAGAAGCAGCAAGAGATAAGGGGACAGTCACCTACAAAGGATTTCCCATCAGACTGTCAGCAGATTTCTCAAAAGGGACCTTACAGGCAAGAAGGGGCTGGAAAGAGGTATTCCAAGTCATGAAATCCAAAGACCTACATCCAAGATTGTACAAAGACCTACATCCAATTT